>NC_022027.1:56657914-56666106 GCF_000317375.1 Microtus ochrogaster | reverse complement strand
GAGGAGGAGGAAAGAGTGGGGGTGGGGGAGGAGACTGAATTGCTGTTGGCTGCTTGCCAGCTCTGGGATTCCTGCTTCTTCCCCAAGCGCAGGGCCTCTGGGTGGCAATGGAGCCTTGGAGGCCTGTGGGAACAGCCTGCCCTGGGCTCTACCCCAGGAGCTTCTTCTCTCAGGCCAGGCCTCTGACCCCGTCCTTTGGGTGTGTGATGGTTTTCATGTCAGCTTTTCACAGCTGGATGCAGTGTTGGGATGCTCACTTGCATGAACCTCTCCCAGGGCCTTGAAAGATGTGGAAAAAAATATTTTGGAAATATTGTTTCAAATGTAACCAATAGTTACCAATAGGCCCTTAGTGAAGGAGTGAGAAGTCGGGGTTTAGAGAGAAATCACTCAACTATGAATTTTACCTATTTATTAAATATATGCCATTGAAAAAATTGTTTGAGACAGGGTCTTATGTAGTCCAGGCTTGGCTTACACTTACTATGCAGTTTTGGATGACCTTGAACTTCTGACCCTCCTGAGTTTGAATTGTAGATGTGTCACACCATGATTTATGCGGTGCCAGGGATCAAACCCAGTGTTTTCTGCATGCGAGGCCAGCACCCTACCGACTGAGCTACATCTCTAACTCCTTGAAATGGTATTTATTTAGTTCGTAAGAATACAGGGATGATTCAACCAGACCATATGATTGCTGGTGCTTTGCAAATCTGAAAGCACTGAAGTTATTATAAAACTAATATATCTGCCGGGCAGTGATGGCACACGACTTTAATCTCAGCAGTCGGGGTGGGGTGGGCAGAGGCTGGAGGATCTCTGTGAGCTCGAGGGCAGCCTGGTCTACAGAGCGAGTTCCAGGACAGGCTCCAAAGCTACGCAGAGAAACCCTGTCTCGAAACAAAACAAAACAAAACACAACACATCCTACTAATATTGATGATAAAAACCCCCTGGAGATGTTTTAGTATCAGCGAGCAACTCTGATATGTTTATAGTTATAAACTTTTGGGAGCAGCCGAAAAGCGATAACTTGAATAAACTCTGTCACATTTGTGGTATTCAAATGTGCAACACTAGCATATGGCTGAGTGGAAACAGATGTAGATTTGCAGTCTTTGTTTTCCTTTCTTGTTTGTCCAGTCAGAGGCTTCCAGGCAGCCTGAATAGTCCGGGCTGCTTGGCGCTCCTGTGGAGAGCAGGCTGGCCGTGATCCTCAGGCTTCTGCCCCCGTCGCTCTACGGGTGTACACCCCTATGCCCACCCAGTCCAATGATTCAGGAACACGATAAGATGGCCTTGCTTTCTGTAACTGTAAACCCGAGATACTGAGTAGACGTGGGGCGATCCCTCACACCCTCTGGTCTCCAGGGTTGATCCTCTCGGTGTGACTGGCCTAGGCAGCTGTCCCTGTCCTCCCTGCTCCCTGTGTGCCCACAAAGCTGTGCTCAAAGAGGACGGCCCTCCCCAGCAGACAGGACTGCTCTCAGCCAGGGGCACACCGGAAACAACCTGCTCTCTCTCTGGCTTAACAACCTTTTCTTTAAATTGCACTTATTGTGTGTGTTTGTGTGTGTGAATGTGCACACACGCATGCCCTGGGACATGTGAAGTTAATAAAGACATTTTAATACAAGCCCGAGTAAGGGCTAGAAAAGAGGCATTCAGAAGAAAGCGAGAGTGGGAGAGCACAGGCTAGGCGTCTCCAGGAGAGTCAAGATTAGTACTCTGCACACAGTGTGGCCACAGGCTCCCAAAGGGACAGTCACAGAGCAGTCTTCATCTTTACAAAAGAAGGAAGTTTTGCTACACACCACAGTGTGGGTGAACCAAGGACATTATGCTAAATGAAAAAATTCCAGCTACCAAACCATTATTTGTGATTCCATCTACATGAGGTAAGTATCTAAAGCAGACAAGCACACGCACACACACACATGCACGTACACACACACATGCACGTACACACACATGCAGTACATACATGCACGTACACACATGCACGTACGCACATGTACACACATGCACGTACACACATGCACGAACACACATGCATGTACACACACATGCACGTACACACATGCACGTACACACACATGCACGTACACATGCATGTACATACACACATGCACGTACACACACATGCACGTACACACACACATGCACGTACACACACACATGCACGTACACACACACACACTTACACACACATGCACACACTCACAGAAATGAAATAGGATTACCAAGGGTCAGAAGGAAGGAGAAGATAGTTGTTTCATGCTCTTGTTTCAGTTTTAAAAGTAAGAAACCTACTTACGATAATGCAAATACAATAAATACTACATGTATCGGCGTAAATCAGACAGACACAGGTTAAGATCTTTCCTGGTAAGCCAGCTTATGGGCTACACAGATTAATAGAAATGGGTTAGATCAAAATGTAAGAGCTAGCCAATAAGAGGCTGAAACAAATGGGCCAAGCGGTGTTTAAAAGAATACAGTTTCCGTGTAATTATTTCGGGTAAAGCTAGCCATGCGGGCGGCCGGGTGCCAGGGATGCAACCCGCAGCCCCGCTGCTCGTATTACAACAACTACAGAATGTTATATTTTAGAATATAGAGACAGGGTATCATGTAGTCCAGGCTAGCCTTGAATTCAGTTTAGCCTTGGACTCCTGATACTCCTGCCTTCTCTCCCAAGTACTGGATTATAGTTTGTACTGTGGCTTCAAGACAGTTAGATGGTGATAAATTTCATTCTGTGTTATTTTTTAAATCACACTTTTAAAAATTATATAAAAATATTTTTTCTGTACAAGTTGTATTTATTGCTAGACATTTTAAACTTTTTTTTTTAAAGAAAAAAGTGTTTGAAAGTAGGTAACATAAGAAAACACAAACACAACTCAGAAACACTCTTGTGTAAATAGATGTAAACCACGGCGGCGGGCCAGCAAGGGGACGCAGCCCACAACCCGAGCGAGCGCTGCTTCTGAAACTCATAGCAAGTGGGAGGAGAGAACGGGCTCTGCCCACACTCACCAGGCTGGGGCGTGAACAGCACCCCCATCATAATACACACTAATAATAAATTAGAAACGATTTAAAAGCCCCAAAATACTGACAGTGTGCTAAGAAAGGATGAAGTGCTTCAGTAGACCACTCGGGCGGGTGGGACCGCTCAGCGAGCGGCTGCGCTTGCTGGGACCCACGCAGCGGTAGTCACCCTCTGACTTCCGTGTCTGTACCATGACCTGTGTGGAACAAAATAATGTAATAACACCACTAAGAAATAACAAAATGAAAGCACTCGAAAGGGATTGAACTTGTGGCACCTGGTCCTCAAGTCGACTGAGCTTTCACCATGTCAGTGAGCCTACTTTAAGATTGTCCATCTTTAGGTGGGTTCAGAGCACGTCAGAGTCTGCATGTGACGGGCTGCATGTGTGCACATGTACAACACACACACACACACACACACACACACACACACACACACACACAGATCTGCACTGTGTTTAAAGCTGGGACTTCCCGGATCTCAGCCTGATATCCCACACCCACTGAGACGTGCTAATCACCATCACCTCCCTGTCTGAGCAGGACAGCAACCCAGGACAGGTCCTCCTGAGCTTCTCCACCTACATTAGTCCCTGAAGCAGACAGCACAGGCGGCAGCCCACCCTGAGCCCTGTCATTCCCAGCGGAGGGACAGGGAGCTGTGTCCGTCCTTAGAGAGGAGGATGTCTCTTCATCCAGACAGGACGCTGTGGGAAATACACAGCTGGCCCCTACGTGTGGCACCACAGAAAGGTGCATTCTGTGGCGCCGGGAACTCCCCAGAAGACTCTTGACCAAGGCTGCAGAAAACATTCCTTGCCTCGGCTGGTGAGAGGTATTTCTCAATAGGTGGTGACAGCTCAGAGGCATTGGTGAGGAGCTTCTACACTTTGGGTCACCGAGCCAGCAGGACTGCCGCGGCAGAGCAAGCACAGCTCAGGGCTCAGGGCTCAGGGCGGCGGCAGCACCCGTTAGCCACATAGCAGTTCTCAGCGTGATAGATCGGGAGGACAATCACTGTCCATGTGGTCAGCCTCCCAATGTCCTCTTGGCCTTCTGAGGGGAACAGGGCTTGGCCACAGGCTGTACATGCAGATGTGTGATTTCTTCAACATCAAGTGACCAGAAAGTGCAGGAGATACAGGGCAGAGTCTGTGGTCCAGGCTGATGGATCTCAGTATCAGCAGGGCGGAGGTGGAGGGCTGGGCTAGCATGGGCTACATAGTGAGTTTGAGGCCAATGTGAGGACACAGACTGAGATTCTATCTTAAAAATAATAAAGGAAAGAAATGAGAGCTGAGTGTGCTGGCAAAAACCTATAGTTCCAGCTGTTCAGAAGTCTGGGATGGGAGATCACTCGAGGTCAGGAGTTCAAGGCTAGCCTGGGCCACACAAGACCTAAAAGAGAAGTTTAATTTTTTTTTATACAAAAGAAAGTTAAATAATATTTTTTACTCTATAATTTCTCAAGGGCTTTATTATACTCATGTTATTATACAAATATTGTAGATAATCAATATTAATATTACTTTTAAAGTGTTTATTTCCATTATCAGTGTGGCCTGGCACACAGAGGCAGTCAGAGGGCAACTTTTAGGAGCTGATTCTCACCTTTTGCTGTGAGTCATAGGGATTGAACTCCCTCTGTCCTGGCTTGTACAACAGGTACCTTTACTTCCACCAACATTTAATATTTATGATTTAATATTCAATGTGTTGTTGGGTATGGTTGACACATGACTGTCATCCCAGCACTTGGGAGGCTGTCTTTGGCTACATAATGAGTTCAAAAGCAATCCATGCCATATGAGACCCTGTCTTAAAGAAACAAAACATGAAATTTTTAATGTTGATGTGTTCGTATGTTTTTCCTAACTTTATTTCATCAAGGAACCCGGATTTGAGAATGTTCTCCTACGTTGTATGAGACAAGATGGCTCAGGGAGTGATGTGTTATTCCCTGCTCCCCCCCCCCCAAATGTGTAGAAGGTAGAGAGGCATGACATTTTGTAAGGTATTTTCCATAAGACAGTAATTGTCATTTCTCCTGACTCTGCTTCCATGGTAACCACTCGCGGATGGGGCGGTAAATCTTTGTTTCTGTTGCTTTGAGATTGCGAGGAGACGGTACAATGACAGCCGTGCTGCGATCCCAACTCTGTTCTGTCTTTTCCAAGCAGCCTCAACGCTGAGCCGTGGCACGGATTTGCGCGGGTATCAGTGTTGCCTCTGCCGCTGGCAGAAGAGATGAGTTAAAATACGCACTCTGTGTCTCCAGTCATGTGTTATCTCTGTGGAGAGCTCCAGCACGCTGTACGCAAAGCCAGTAGTTTCCTCTTTATCTTCTCAAGACCAAGACACAGCATCAAGGGACGGCAGAGAAAGCCAGCAGTGGGGATCCCCGAGTTAGGACAAACCAACGAAAGGTAGAACCACCAATCCAAACCCTTGTGAGAGATGATGGTGTCAGTAGAAAGGAATGTGGGCTGTGTGTTTCTATGCTTTTGGGGGCTTTCTCTTTAGCAAAGGGGTGTTTCTGAATCCCTCTTTTGGAAATCACCCTTGCCTTATTCATTTTATTTATTCATTCAAAGCGTATTCGTTGGGCACCTACTGTCTGTTAAATATTGGGTTGGCAGTGAGGGTATCTGAGTTGGTAGCTATCATCTATGAAGTTAAACATTGGGTTGGCAGTGAGGGTATCTGAGTTGGTAGCTATCTATCTATGAGGTGCATTTTGTTTGTGTTAAGAACAATTTAAGGAGGCACTGGGGGATAGCAGGTCTTGTCTTTAAAGAAATCAAAGACAAAAGGAATGGTCCTGCGGCCCTGGGGATGATCTTCCTGAATTTAGGACAAGACTAGAACAGAAGGTGTGAGCAGACCCTTCGTTGACTAAGGGGCCCACAGTAACCCCGTAGCTCTAGAATATTTTGGGCTTACGTTATGAGCTAAGATTTATAACATTTCGAGATATTAATACATATCCTGGGTATCTCTGTATGTTGGCTCTCCTGGAGGGAGATGACTTTTCATAATAATTCATAACACTTTATTTTTCTCGTATCTAGGTTCCAAACCCACAAAGAGGAAGAAGATTAAGCAAAGAAGGGCTAGTTCTTTGCTGTGGAAAGGGGCAGGTGTGTGTGGTCCCTTTGGTTCCAGCTTTCAGTTACAAGTGAGAGCAAGTCCCACCCCCCATCCCAACCCCCATCTGCTGGGCGGAGACCACAAAGATCCCAGGTGGGGTTGCTCTTACTTTGAAATGGTACAAGTTTTCTGGCTTCATCAGAACCCCTGCTGTGGGGATGTTGAAGGCAGTTGAATTCTGAAGTCTCAGGACCTGGCAAGTTGGTGGAGGCTGGAGTTTTGTTAGCAAGGGAACCCTCTCCACTCATTCACTTCCCTGGCAGGAATCACCCAGGTCCCAGACAGGTGTTTTCTGGCCCTCTGCCCTGCATGCAGGGTCGTTGGGAAGTAATCTCTCCTCATTAATTGGAAATTTGCCTGTTGCATATTTTATCAGGCCAGACTCAGATACAGATATGGAAAAACGTGGCTCTGGATCTTTGCCTTCGATTTCGATACCATACGAAACACTTGCAATTGTGCACTGGTGTCTTTGGGAGCGGACCCTCGAAATGACGTCATATAGCTGCCTGTGACAACAGGCCAGCTGAGCAGAGGGTGAGCCTGCCCACTGGGGTCCGTGGACCGCATCCTGTCCCCACAGTTGCAGAGCAGCATTTGGTTTGTGTCCCGCCACGCATTCTTCAGAATAGTTGTGCAATTTCCCCCAAGCTGCTCGCCGTGCTTGACAAACTTTATTCGTAACTGGGTGAAAGGGGCCTGCGTTTCTGTGCTAGTGGAAGGCACCAGCTCCAGTCCACAAACTCTTTATCTTGTGAAGCTGCCAAAGAATTGAGCTTTAAAAAAACCAAAACAAGACTTTCTGTCACTGCAGAGGGGCTCCTTGTCACCTGTGGTACAAAGTACAGACTCCGAAGATGGACTCTGGAGTCAGGGAGTCACCCCCTCAGCCACTTGCTGGTAAGTGACCAAATCTCTCTGTGCGTCATTTTATTTGTGGTGAAGTGCGGATCAGGGAACAGCTTCTTTGCGGTTCTCGGCCAGTCCTCACGGCACTCAGGCTGGCCACATGATTGTTCACAGGCAAGGATAACCCTGCATTTCTGACCCATCCTCTCCCCACCTCCCGTGTACTGGGAATACAGACGTCAGCTATCCTGCCCTGTGTACGTGGTGCTAAAGATAAAACCCAGGGCTTCTTTCATACCTTATCCACAGAGCTACATCCCCAGACCTAGTCAAGGGTCCAGTGAATTAAATTTCTAAAGTATAAGTAAATGGCGTTCTATGTGAGGACTTATGGAAATGAGAAACAACCGTAGGAGTTTAAAATGACTGAGTCTCTCAGAAGACTGCGGTTCTGCAAGGGCAGAATGCACCTAAAGCATATGTTACTGACAACCAGGTCATTATGCATCTGTTCAGTTGTCTGCTTATCAGGGGGATCTGGAGACGTGCCATGAGATGTGAGTCAATTTAAGAGTGGGTCCCTGCTTAGGGGAGGCACCACTCCAGGGCTCTGTAAATCATTGGGACTCTGCTGTCAAGCATTTCTTGTGCAAATAAGATAACGTATGCTTCCAAAAAATGTCAGTTCTCTGTTTACAGTTCCTCTTGGGAGTGGAGGGGCCATTTGTTTGCCTAAATAAGACCTGAACAATGACAGCACCGGTTGGAATGCCAGTGTGGATAGGGGAAAGGTCACAAAGCCCTACCCTTGGATGAAGGCCCCAGGCCATGAACGGCTGCAAAAAGAGAAGAATCAGTCTTCTCAGGGGGAGCCCCCTGGTAGGTTGTTCAATTCCGAGTGGTGAGCCTCAAACACACACAGGATCAACACTAAACAGACTCAGCAGGTTCTGTGTGTCTGTATGTGTCTGTGTGTCTCTCTGTGTGTCTATGTGTGTGTGTCTGTGTGTGTCTATATGTGTATGTGTCTCTGTTTCTGTGTGTCTATGTTGGTGTGTCTGTGTGTATGTCTGTGTGTATATGTCTGTGTGTGTGTCTATGTGTGGTGGGTCTCTGTGTCTGTGTGTGTCTAT
>NC_022027.1:56640588-56657733 GCF_000317375.1 Microtus ochrogaster | reverse complement strand
AGGAGGAGCTGGAAGAGAAAGAGGGAGGTATAGAAATTATGTATTCAAGAATAAAATTCTCCAAAAAAAAGTTTTAAAAGCTTAAACTATTGACTGATAATAATATAGAGGGTCCTTCTGTATATGTATTGCTTTTATTGGTTAATAAATAAAGCTGCTTTGGCCTATAGCAGGGCAGAATGTAGACAGACTGAAAGAGATAGAGAGAGAGTAGGTGGAGTTAAACAGATGCCATGTAGCTGCCGAAGGAGACAGACACCCGGGAACCTTACCAGTAAATCACAAGCCTTGTGCTTAAAATACAAAATAATAGAAATGGGTTAATTTAAGATGTAAGAGCTAGCTAGGAATATACTTAAGCTACTGGCCAAACAGTGCTGTAATTGATACAGTTTCTGTGAGATTATTCAGGGCTGAGCAGCTGGGAAATAAATGAGCAGTCTCTGCCCGCACAGTGGAGATTGGTGGTTCCTGCCTTTTATCTTGGCACTTGGGAGGCAGAGGCAGGTGAATCTCTGAGTTTTAGGCCAGTCTGGTCTACAGAGTGAGTTCCAGGACAGCCAGGGCTACACAGTGAAACTCTGTCTTGAAAAACTAAAAGATGTTAGGAGCCAATTTCCTCCTAAAATCATTGCAGGAACCATCACCCTGGGGAGTCTGCAGAGAACCCCATACCCCTAATTGTGTTAGGAATCGTTCTATTGACAGAGCCTACCCCACACCCAAATTGGCTGATGGAGAGCTATCTGTTAGCAGAACCCACCCCACATTCCAAACTACCTAGGGAACTAGGTGTGGCAACTTGCGACTTCCTGGCCTACAGTGACCTGACCGAAGGTAACCTCCTGGCTACATGACCAAAGTGAACCATGTGACCAACGTGAACCACACAGCAAGAGCTCAGGCCCCTGTGCCCATCCCCCAACTCCTTACCCTATATAAAGCTGTAGCCCATCTCTAATAAATGGGGGCTCTGACAAATGTAGCATGACCTTCTTCTTCTTGTCTCCTAGCCCATTTATCTTACAGATAGTTCCTCTCCGTGACCCTGGAATAACTGAAGTGCCAGACGGGTTACTGACCCTAGACTAAGTAACCCGTCAAGGCAATCAACAAAAAGATACGTGGGTGGGGCACTGGAGATTTAGCTTAAATGTTTGTCTACCATACGTGAAGTCTCGTGAAGTCTCGGATACGTGGTGGCTCAGGCCCAGACTCCCCAGAGGTGAAGACAAGAGGATCGGTAGTTCATGGAGTTCATGGTCATTCTGTTACCTAGGAGGTCAGAGGCCAAACTGGGATAGTTAAGACCCTGCCTCAAATCAAACAAACACAAAAGACAAACAAGCAAAAACTGAGAAGGAAAAAAAAATGATCAAAGAAATATATCAAGATACTATCTCAGACCAAAAGAAGATGGTCTCTTATGGCAACAAATGCTGACATTTCAACCAGCGAGATAGCAGGCAAAGGCACCTGATGCCCGCGCCTCAGGTTGACCCCTGGAATCGGTAGCAAACGTCACCAATGTTCACAAGAGTAGGAAGATGAGAGAGAACATCTTTAATGTCAAACACCAAACAGATTGAACTGTAAAAGCTCAGGGATAGCCCCTTCCCCAGTGATGCATTTCCTCCAGCAAAGCTGCACCACCCATGCCCACTTCTCCATAACTTCCCCAAACAGCACCAGCAACTGGGGACATTTCCCACCCAACCACCACAGATAGGAAACCAAGAGACTTTCATAGTAATGAATCTGATTAATGATATTAACCTTTGTCAATGGATCTCTGTAACGAAACATAAAGAAATATTTCCTGTGTTCTCAAAAACAGTGGATTCCAATAACATTCCAGCTGCCAATTTACTTCCAGTCAGTCAGGGGAGTCCTTGCTTAACACACATGAAGCCCCTTGTCCATCCCGGCCACGTCAAATCAGATGCCCTGAGGTGGCTCATGCCTGTGATTTCCCAGGATTCAGTAGGTGGAGGCAGGAGGATCAGAAGAAGTTCCAAGTCATCCTGGGCTCTGCAGTCAGTTCCGCGCCAGCCTGGGCTACGTGAAGCCCCATCACAAATTGAAAATAGAAATAAGGTAAGTCATTTTATGAGACGTCTCCTCAGGTGGGTGTGCTGGCCCGCCCACACCTCTAATCCTTGAACTTGGGAACTGGAAGGCAGAAGCCAGAGAATGGAGAGTTCAAGCTCTGCTTAAGGAGTTGGAGGCTGGCCTAAGTCACAGGAGACCTACTCAAGGGGGCGGGGCTACTATTCAATTCTGTGGTTAAAAGCCTGAGATCCCTGCACTTTGGGAGGAAGTCTAGCTGGGGTGACTGACTTGTGCAAGGTTCCCTGGATATCCAGAAGCAGTTAAGACTGGAAACTTGCAGGGTGGTGGTGGCGCACGCCTTTAATCCCAGCACTCGGGAGGCAGAGGCAGGCTGATCTCTGTGAGTTCGAGACCAGCCTGGTCTACAAGAGCTAGTTCCAGGACAGGCTCCAAAACCACAGAGAAACCCTGTCTCGAAAAAACAAAAACAAAAAAAAAACAAAAACAAAAACAAACAAACAAACAAAAAAAGACTTTGGAAACTTGTCTTTGAAGCCGTCATTTCACAGTCACCCCATCTGCCATAACACCTGTAAGAGTTTCCCGTGAAGTGGCTGGTGACATAATTCAGTGGGTAAAGGCGCTTGCTGCCAAGCCTGAAGAGCGACCTCAGCTGGATTCCTAGGCCCCATGTGATGGGATGGGAGGCAGTTGTGTTCTGAACGCGCGTGCTCGCGCGCGCGCGCGCGCACACACACACACACACACACACTTGTTTATTATTTGTTTATAGACAGGGTCTTCTAAGGGACAGGTTTTGAACCTGCCTCCATGCTTGGGTTCTACGTGGTGCGGGGATCAAACCCAGGGCTCTGTGTGTGTTTATACACTTTACTATCGGAGCTACAGCTCCAATGGGCGATTCACTTTGAATTGGAAAGCGAAGTGTAAATAGGAGTATCAAATTTGTGTTGGTGATTGCACTGACCGCACTTAAGTCTTACAGGTGCAGTTCACGGGCACAAGCGAGCAAGACCTTGCGCGCTCACCTATCCTTTACACTCGGAAAGCTATGGGGAAACTGCAGCGACAACAGCTGGGGAAGACGCTCTGCGCCATCCTGTAGAGAGGAGAAGGCAAGACCCTGTCTACGCTACCGGAACATATCTTTTGATAACCAGAATTGGAAAATAAAACCAACTGGGGCAGAATGAATGTGTGCGGAGGGACTACGATGGGGAGCGGGCTTATCTGAGATCAAAAAAAATTATATTTAAATCAAAAACCACAACCAAATAAAGCCCATGTCTTCTCCAGAGAGCCCTGGTAGTTTGAAGGATTCAGGGAGTGGCAGCCAGTACCGGTTCCCCACTCTTTCCCAAGTTAGGGATGCCCACCCGCCACCTCATCCCGGGCTGCTCCCTGACTTCCTTTCCCTTCTTTCAGCTTCAGACTTCTCTGCCCGAAGGGACGCGCAGGCTAGAGCAGGCTCTCTGGGCTCATCCATCAGCAGGAGAGGAGGGGCAGAAGGAGGAGTTTCTAGGCGGCCGAGCCCCCGCGGCCCGCGGCGCCCTTCCCCCTATGCGCTGATTGCTGTGGCTGCGCGCCCGACCCCGCCCGCGCGTGTGCGCGGCCGAGCGAGGGCGCCGCACGGGCCTGATGGGGGTGATCCAGGGTTTCGGGGACGCTGAGCGCCACTTTCCTCCTCCTTGGCAGTGAGAGAGAGAGGGACGAGGGGGAAGCGGGCTGCTGTCCTGCCAGGTCACTTTCGCTGCGCTATTCCGCGAGCTCCCGGCAGGAGGTGAAAGTCCCCGGCGGGGTCCGGATGGCGCAGTTGAGCTGCGCCTGCTGAACTCGCGGCCGCCTGCGCACGCAGGGCGCGGGGACTCGTCTCGGCTGCTCCCCCACTTCGCGGCGGACGATCGGTTCCCGGACACGCCGCCTACGAGGTACGTGCGGGCTCTGTGCCTGGTTCCCTGCTGTGCAGGCTGTGCGCTGTTGCTTCTAGGGTTTGCTCCGGCCACCCAGGACCCCGAGCTCGGGACCTGGCTTTGATCCGGCCGGGTTGACGCTGAGCGGAACAGGGATCCGCGGCGGTCCCGAGTGGGCAGCGCCGGGGAGGAGCTCCCCACCGCCGCCTTCGCTATTCCTCTCCGCGATTTCCTAGTCCAGTGCGGGGCATACAAGGCCACTGCCCTCCCGGCGCGTGACAGCGTGGGTGGGCACTCCACCGTGATGGATAGCAGAGGCCGCGGTCGCAGGACACGCGCGCCCAAGCCAGCCCCGGGTCCCTGCCGGCCGCGCCCTGACACGGGGAGGACGCCCGGGTTAACCCAGCCACGCTCCCGTTGATGTTAGAGGCTCTCTCGGTGTGTGCACTTGGTTGGCACAAACTCGGGACTCTTGGATGTTGCTAGAAGAATCGGCTTGCAGAGTTGCGCTTATTAGGGCATTTGTTCCACTTTACGGCACCCGGAGAGAAGTGCAGACAGCCTGCGTGCCAAGCCTGAACTACCTCGGCAGAGTAGAACCTGGCGGCTTAGATGTGGGTGCCAACAGTCGCCCTACTCGCTAGCTAAGGGCAGGGGGGCCCGGGTCCTGCAGGGTGGCTTTGAGGCTGGAGGAGTGCACAGATGTTCAGGACAAGGTCCGCGCGGAGCGGTGCACAGGTGTTAGCGCCGCGTGCTGCGCCCTGCGGTGAGGGATCCAGAGAGTGACAGATGGAGATGGGGAATCAGGCGTTTTAAAGTTTCTTCTTCCTTCGCAGAACTGAAAGGCTTGATAGAAGTTTCCAACATACAAAACCCAAACCAAAACAAAAAACACACCATATCGTGATCCTTTAATATCTTTGGAATGGTCGTTTAGACCGTAGTTGGCTACTTCAGGGAGAACTCAGCTGGTTCTTTTGGGGTAATAAAACGGGAGTGTATGGGTTCACTATTGTGTGCTCCATAATGTCTCCAAGGCAGCAATCGGGCTTAAGTCCCACACCAACTCTGGTTAAAATCTTGTGATTTTAGTAGACCCATTTTACAGTTCGCGTGCCAGACTGTAGCCACTAGAGGCCAAGTCACTTGCCCAAGGTGTTATAACAGCTTTCTGTTAGTTTTAATCCAAGAGCTGCCCTGGTCCTGGCGGGAAGCAGCAAGCGGCAGTAAGTCCTTGGCCCTCTGTCTTGCTTAGCTTCCTGTTTGAGTTGAATACATCTTTTGAAATACTAATTATCTGTGATTAATTTAGGTGATCATACACGACCTTTGCAGGGGCCAAAGCCCAGCTCCCCTGAGCCTGGCTCCAGATAATTATAAATAGAACCCCGACTCGTGTTAATCCTTGCTTTTATTAATCTACCATACGTTGTTGATCAAGGCCACTAGGCTTCCTTAGGAAGCAGCTTGAGGTTGGCGCAGGAGGTAGGGAAATAATTCTTACCCCCTGAAGGGCCATTAAGGAGGAGTTGATTTTTTACAATCGTGTCAGCTAGAGGATGTTGCTCTTGTTTCTTGATGTCCCCAGCTTTTGGCTTGGATTCTGCATTGTTTAGCATTTCAAGGCTTCAGCATATTTTTTACTCTTGGCATTGCTGTTAACTTTAAAATTTCTATTGTGATGGAATATGACCACCCCACATCAGCTTTACTTAGCTATTGGGTAAGAGATATACATTTAAAAAAGATAAAGTCATCAACAGTGTTTTGAACCCCAGCACTTCAAAGGCCAATCCCCTGGGAAATTCATTGTTCTTTTTAACATTGGCCAGTAGAGGGAGCATAGCGTACTTACTGATGTCCTGCAGGCACCTAAACTTGCTTTACTGTATGTACTATATATTTCAGAAATGGAAAATGTTGTAGCTTTATCTAGCAAAATAACTAAGCTGCTTTCTGTGGAGGGATGGGTTTAATTTAAACTGGTTAAAAGCAGGATGACCCTGAGGTCTGGGCCTGAATGTTAAATGTGTTTACAGTGGCTTGTAGGGTGTCTCTCTCTCTCTCTTTTTTTTCTCCTAGTTTGCTTTCCTTGAGATGTGTGCCTGTAAAATTTTGTGTTGTTTGAATAATATTTCAGGTTGTTTAGGAGAACTGACAACCCAAAGAGATCCATTTGTGAATCCTTTCGTAGTGACCCCTATTTGTCTCACGTATAAAACTGCATAAATGAACTTCTTGGGGAGGCTGATGAATTCAGTACCATCTTCATTATCTTTCATTATCACCTTCCAAATTCGAGATAGTAAGAGTGAGCTCATTATCCCATGTTCCTTTCACATAGCTGTGCATTCTCTAGATATATTTGTTTCAATACACGTTGGGTTCCCTGAGCAAAAGTGCTTGGAGGGTGGGGGTGGGGTAAAAGGGCTCTGGATTTCATATCTGCATATACATATTGATCTCTTGGGAGAGGTGACCCAAATCCAAACATAATTTGGGTGTCATATAGACCATAAAGGTAGTTCCATACGATGTTTTTAGTGTAGTTCCATCATTACTCTGGCTAGTTACACAAGATCAGTGTAAATTTTCCACTTGTGGGGGTCATGTTTGTCCTGAGAAAGTTTTGTATTTCGGAACATTTTGGATGTTGGATTTTTGGATCAGGGTCCTTTA
Source organism: Microtus ochrogaster (assembly GCF_000317375.1). Taxonomy (NCBI): domain Eukaryota; kingdom Metazoa; phylum Chordata; class Mammalia; order Rodentia; family Cricetidae; genus Microtus; species Microtus ochrogaster. Next base: position 56,651,071 of record NC_022027.1, on the reverse strand, counting down.
CCTGTGTGTCAGTACTGAAAAATCTTATCCTGTGTAAGTACAGGTGTCTGTGGTGTGTTTAGGCAATTATGCCTCTAAATATGCTTATAAAATATCTAAGAATCAACATGCTTGTAAGTCAGTCAAACTGAGTATTTTTGATTAAGTAAAAGTTTTCCGTCTTTGTAGTTCCGTTGGCAGGTCTTGTTTCTTGTGTATCTTATTTTAAAGGTTTAACTTTATATTAGCTGTTAGGGTCAAATGGGACCTATTTTAAATCACTTTAGAATTCAGCCACTTTTCTAGCTCGCAGCCTGCATTTGACACTACAGACTCGCGGTTTTCCAGGGTCTCCGTTAGTCTTCCACTCTCTGATCTACTTTACTCATCTCACAAATGTTTATCAGCCCCTCCCCCCTCTAATCAGTCCCTGTTTCCGGGCTTTGGAGCTGCCGGGGTCACAATGGTCTGAGGATGCCAACGCTTTCTCACAGAAGAGCATACACGTGGCAAAACTAGTTTGCTGGACTAAAACTAAAGTATTAAAACTTCTTTTTTAATACTCAGAGGAATTAATCTTTTCCTTTTGCATACAAACTTAATTTATAAAAATCTGCCTGCCAGCCAGGCTGTGGTAATGTACGCCTTTAATCCCAGCATCTGGGAGACAGAGGCAGGCAGAGTTTGAGGCCAGACTGCTCTACAGAGTGAGTTCCAGGACAGCCAGGGCTGTTGAGAAACCCTGTCTCGAAAAAGCCAAAACAGTCAATCAATCAATCAATCAATCAATCAATCAATCAATCAATCAATCAGTCTGCCTGCCTAAAAGCCCAGGGAAGTCTTGTGGAGTCACTTCTGGCTTCTTTTAGTTCTCAAGTGGTCTTAAAATTCTACGAGTCTGTGAAAGGTGTTTTACACCTAAGGACAGACAGGTAGACTTTAGAGCGAGCAGGTGAGTGGTAATGTTACTACAGCACACACATCACCCCCGTGTTTTTGTTGTTTTGAATTAACCCTGTTCTTGACAAATCATTGAATTTCCTTTTTTGGGGTGTGTGCATGTACACACGTTTGCCCTATGCATGTATGTGAACCTTGTGCATGCCTGGTTGTCAGAGGAGGGTGATGTAGCCCCTGGAACTGGAGTTGCAGATGTTGGTGAGCCACCCTGTGTCCTTTGAGTGCAGACTGCCTGTTGCTATGTGCCCATTGTTCCAGCACCTCTATAAGTCATTTTAATGTGTATTTTCTATAGTCTCAGGGCTACTGGATGGAAAATGATGATGGCTACATTTATTGGTTAATGGAGGACAGCCTTTCCACCGCAGGCAGTTTTAAATAAGAATTTTAATAGCTATTTCAGCCAGTTCCTTATTTTCTTATGCTTTCAAACATTGATTTTTTTTCTCACATTCAAAAACCTTAACTGTTTTTTGAAGTTTACATGTCTGGTTAGGTTCATGTTCTTAGAGGTCTTTAACTCAAAAGTAATTTTTCACTTCCTCAGGACTGTTGGGAATATGAAAAACAGCCTAGGTTATGTGGAAACATTTATTGTTACTATTGTGATTGTTATGTTGAGGAGCTGGGGTTTGCGGCCTTATGCATTTGAGACCCCACCCCCAAATAAGGAACACCAGTGTAGTGATATTTTATTTGTGATTTAACAAATAAAGCTTGCCTGAAGATCAGAGTGTAGAGCTAAGCCAGTAGAAGCTGGGCAGTGGTGGTGCATGGCTTTAATTCCAGCACCAGGGAGGTGGAGACAGGGGTGACATGGCTGGGCAGAGAGAGGACTAGAAGGCGGGAGGAGTCGTCTGAGGACAGGATCTCCCATTTGGTCGAGCATTGGGAGAGGTAAGAACTCCCTGAACCGCTCTGCTTCTCTGGTCCTCCAGCATTGACTCCTATATCTGACTCGGGGTTTTTAGTATTAAGACGGACTAGAATTTGAGCAACACATCAATGAGTGACATTCAACGAGGCGTCTGTGTCAGTGGAAGCAAAGCACAGCGATGGCAGGAAGTTCTGGTTTCCCTGTCTTCCGACCTCACGTGTGAAATAACACCGCTTCTTTGTAGCATTTTGTCAAAACAAACTGTTGTTAACCTGTTCAGTTTCTAGTCCGGATGACATAAACCAACCACCTAGAGAAACTGTACAAAAAGAATCTGGGTCCAGTCTTTCTCTAGATGTCTTGTCTTTATAGTGCTGAAATCATAGTTTACTTGTTAAGTGACTTACTTGGACTCAGCATGATCTCCAAGCATGCTTCCTCTCCACCTTAGGGACCAGTTATTTGGATCTCCAGCTCTCTCAAGAGTGTAATATTTTTGTTTTGATGCAGTATTCATATAAATTCTGCCTGAGGCTACTCTTGTTTGGACCTCATTCTGCATTTTTCCCCTTCATTTTTTCAGAACAGAGATGGAGGCTGATACAGGTTAACAACTAGTTATGAGGCATGGAGTCTGTATTTAAGAAGATCCTGCAGCAGAGGCCTGGAACTATGCCTTTAGGCTATCCGAGTGCATCTGCTGATGAGAATTATCATATGGTGTTTGCCCGTGCACACGTGTGTGTGTGCGTGTGTGGTGTGTATATGTGTGCACTTGTGTATGCTGTTAGCCCAGCATGTGCTGTATGCCTATAACCGTAGTTCTTGTGAGGTAGAGGCAGAAGAATCAGGAGTTCAAGATCAACTTAACATCCACAATGAGTTTGAGGCCAGGTGCCTACATAGACCCTGTCTTAAAAAACAAAAACAAACAAAAACCAAATAAACAAACAAGAAAACAACCCCCCCCCAAAAAAAAATCAAAACTGTCTCCCAAAACTGGGCAAAGGACTCTCGAGTGACATGTGACGGTGGGCAAGTTTCATTTTTATTTCAGATTTGATGTCACCAGACTAATCATTTAGATTAAGTCAGAAAAACTGGATCCCTCTTCAGGCTTTAAGAAAGGATAATACAAAAATGTCTATTTCCCTGGGCCAGGAGGGCCTACAGAGCTGGGTCCTGCTCACACCGAGAACGACAAACAGTTCATTTCTCTGGCATATGTTGAAGGTCGGTTTTTTTGTATAAAATTACAGAAGGACCGTTTGTGAAAACACATTTCCCTTGATTAATTCCTGGAGAAAACAACAACAAAAAAAACTTCTCTAGAAAACAGCCTGGGAATGGATCCTTGGACCTTTCTTGTAGATCAGATTACCCTGGGAGCCGAAGGGCTTGCTACACTGATGGCCCATGTGGAGGGTCTGGCAGAATGTTGGATTTCTTTTTATTTTTTTTCTTTAGCTTTTTTTTCATGGAAACTTGATGAATACTTAATTCCATTTTGTGTGTGACGAGTCCCTCTGGCTTCTGTCACCCTGTTAGCATCTTTAGCAATTTATGTGTTTTGACAGTATGATGTTGGCCCTTGGATACAACACCATGCTGGTGACTGTTTGCAGATTTCACTTCATAATTGTCTAACTGCGCAGTAATCGCCTGAGCAGAATATGACTTTTTTCCCCTTTCACATTGGGAAGGTTATTTGAGGCAAGACACTTTGACACAAAGCCTAAATAAATATCATGGTGCAATCCTCACTCTGTTATGGGGAGTTATCTCTTTTGTGGCTTTTATTCTTTTAAAACAAAACACTCAAACACAGAGACTTCTTAGTATCCAGAAAGGGTACGGGCCTCTTTCTCTTGCATGGCTTTGTACAGTGGGCTGACAAACTCGGTTTGACTGGGAGGGAAAACACCGTTGAGTCATAATGTGGGCTGAGCATCAATGCAGTACAGGTCTTCCCTGTGTGGGGAGAAGTCTCTCATCTTCTGAATGTGCTGCTTGACTCTTGGGGTCTACCTCCTTCTGCCAAGGCCTCTTCGGCCAGACGTCCCTCTTCATTTTCCTTCCTTCCTTCCTTCCTTCCTTCCTTCCTTCCTTCCTTCCTTCCTTCCTTCCTTCCTTCTTTCCTTTGTTTTAGTTTTATGACTTTAGAGAGAGGGTTATGGTCATATATCCGTAACATGCCTTTTGAACCATGAATCCTGCATGAGTAACAGCCCATTTTGGGATGAGAGGGCTGAATCCCTGTCTACTCATTATTAACTGCAGTTGCAGCCTGGTCGTTGGGTTCCTGATGTTTTCCACAGCAGCCCAGGAAGGAGGGCCCTATGTGCCGTATTCCGCACTGATGGCTTTTCAGTTTGTGGCATCTGTGTCTCCTTTGCTAGAGTGTCTGTTCACGGTTTTATTTTGATGCAGTGTGTGGGCTTAAAGAAAGAGATTTCCTTTAGAGGGAGTTCTGCTAAGTTCTTGAAAACGCCTCCAGAAAATGTCTCAGATAGATAACCTTGCTGAATAGGGTTTGAATGGGGGCTTGTTGAACTCAGAGCAGGATTCTTTGGAGTTTAACTGGCCCAGGAGGCTGGGAGAAGGGTGGGGTGGCTGGAGAAAGCTTCCCTGCTGTGTCACAGGATGGGACTGCTAGCAAGTCAGGAGGTCTGCAGGCAGGAGCTGTAAGGCTTGCTGAGGTTGTGAGGCTACAGCTGGCAACTCTTAGGATCCCAAAGATGACACTGTTCTCCAAAAGCATCTGGCTCGAGTTATGCACCCCTCCCCCCCCACATGCACAGATATCCAAAATTAAGCCAAAAATAATGATCACCTGGGTGTGGGGCTGTCGTTGTAGTTGAAAATACAAAGGAACTTCGCTACATGCCTTCAGGAATCTGCTGGGTTTTCTGCTTGCTTTCAGATGCCCCTCAAGTGCTCTGTACCAGAAACAAGTTTAGGATCGACGTTTGGTTCCCGTGTTTCTCAGAGAACAGAAGAGCAAGCAGCTAGGCAGCTTTTCGGAGGTTCTAAGGTGTCAGGGGTTCTGGGACCCAGCTGGTGTTTTCCTGTCTTCACAGTGCCAAGGTAGTGTGCAAGGTCTCACAGTGTTCCACGCACTTTCCCCATTCTTTCCTGTAGTGTCTAGGCTCAGCGGTACAGGAAGCTGGGGGAGGAGATGTGGGACCCAAGAGTGAGTGAGAAGATAAGGGAGACAGGATGTGTAAGTAGCTAGATGATGCCACGAACACATCTTCCTTCACACTGGGCAGACACAGCTAGCTTTGCCTTTCTTTTTTTTTAATTAATTAATTTATTTATACAATATCCTGCCTATAGGCCAGAAGAGGACACCAGATCTCATTACAGATGGTTGTGACCCACCATGTGGTTGCTGGAAATTGAACTCAGGACCTCTGGAAGAGCAGTCAGTGCTCTTAACTGCTGAGCCATCTCTCCAGCCCCTAGCTTTGCCTTTCTTTCTGAACACAGGGGCTCACATCTCTCAGGCTGGCCTCAAAGTCAAGTGTAGCAGAGGATGATCTAAAATTCTGGTCTCCCCGATGCTGGGATTACAGGCATGCATCACCAGGCTTGGTTAATGTGGTGCTGGGACTTGAACCCAGGACTTTGTTTGTGTTAGGCAAGCACTCTGTCAACTGAACTACAACACAAGCCCAGCTGCTAGCCGTGTTGGAGTGCTTGCAGTTGGTTGGAGAATCAGTGGGCTCAGGAGACCCAGGTGGCCACGAACCTCTTTTCTGCTCCAGTAGCTCACACCCAGTGTGTTGCTCATTAGACACTGTCCCAGCCTGCTGCTTGCTTCTGCTCTTCTCTTCCCTCCATGTTCCCTTCTGTGGTTTTCTCAGAACCAGCTCTCCTGTCTTCTCTGTTGAGTTCCTGACCTCTCTTCAGGCTTCCCTTTCAGTACTGAGCCCCTGTGTGTAGCTTTAGTGTTAACCCATTTTCTGTCGCTACAACCGAATTTCTAAGACCGAGTGATTTATACAGAATGAAGGTTTGCTCAGTTCATGCTTCTGGCTGGGAGACCACGGTGATAAGGCGCTTGATGCTGGTGGGCTCCACAGCATCTCCAGGCGGCGGGAGGGGAAACAGAGTGTCCCAGCTCAGGTGTCTCTGCGGAAAGCTGTAGTCAGGGTCAGGGCCCTCGCTTGACGATTGCCATCTCTTGATCCCTCATATAGGAATTAAATTTCAGCGTAAGTTTTGGTGGGGACATCAGAACCGTTAGCTCTTTCCTCGTCCCTTCTTTCTTCTTCTCGGCCTACATTTAAGTGTTTATATTTCCATGTTCCATGGCCATATCTATTCTACAAACGTCTAGCTCTCTCGTTTAGCCTCGGCCGGAGGTAGTCTCATGTGGTTCAAACAGGTCTTCTTGTTAAATTGAACCCTCCTTCTAGTGTGCTGTGCTATTCTGTCACCCACAGTTCTCTCTTTTGCGCTTTTCACGTCAGCAATGGCACCAGAAACCAAGCTAGCGTCTCGGTCTTGCTACGCCCACCGCCCCCCCCCTCCCCCGTCCATGGATGTGGTCTTAACTCAGCAAATCTCTGCAGATAACACTCTCTCCTCCACCCCCAGGACTTCCCAGACCCTGGGCTATTCCCATCATCACCGAGCTGATTTTCATGGTGTCTACATCTGTCACCGCCACGTTCTCAGGCCCATCTGTGCGGCCCCTGTGACTCTGTTCTCCGTAGCGTGGACTGCGTGGTCAGTAACTTCCAGCCACTTCTCTGCCTCCTCCCTCTGCTTCTTGTGAACCTCGTGGTGTTTCCCCAGTGTGCCACGTGTGCCCACACCCAGGTCCTCCTGTCTAGCGTTCCCAGCTCCCCCTTCCAGGCTCCCTCTGTCCCTAGCTCTTCACATGTTCGTCTTGGAGATGTCGTCTCTCAATAGCTCGTGAGAAACTTCCATTGCTTTGGCTTTTCTTCCTGAGGACTTTCCTGGATCAACATTGAGCTTTTCGGTCATCTCTTCATCACCATAGCCACGTACCTGAGATGGTCCTAATAAAGAGAGAAGGTTCTTGGCTCACAGTTTGGAGGGTCTTGTTCAGAGCTGGCCCTGCTGTCTGTGGTGAGGTAGCACACAACGGCGGGAAGTATGGCAACAACATTGCTCACCTTATGTCTAGGCAAGAAATAAAAGGCTGGGGTCTCGCCACCTCTTCAGGTGCCCGCCCTCAATGGTCTAAGGCCTCTCACTAGGTAACCTCCTTCCTGAAGGCTTTACCGCTCTTTGTGGTGCTCCTATGGGGAACCAAGCCTTTAATAAATGGGTCTTTTGGAAAACATTCTGTTCTCCTAGGTATCTGAAGCTCACTTCCTGTGGATCCTTGGTCAAAACAAAGAAACAAGTGGAAGACTCACACACATGCTTACTTTCCCCTTCTCTGCTTTCATCTTCTTAGCATGTACCTCCCCTCACATACAGTTGTGTGTCATGCTCACGCTCTGTCTCCAAGCCCCCTGGGGTCGGAATTCACACATTTTCTTCCCTGTTGTATTCCTGTGTGTGAAGCAGTGGCCAACCGGCGAGCGGCAAGTCCTTCAGAACTGCAACGTTTGTTGTAAGATTAATTTAACTAGAAGATGCAGGCCTTTGCTGATTTTTGGAAAGCTCTGGTCCAGTATACACTCTGCTATCTGTCCTGCTGGAAGGTGGAGAATTGGGTAGCTCTGGTCCGGTATACACTCCGCTATCTGTCCTGCTGGAAGATGGAGAATCTGATTTTTCACAGCCGCGTTGAAGACCACATGGGCTGGAACACTGACGGCTCTCCCTGCTGTACAAGTGGTTTGGGGAGATTCCCATTTCACTCCATCAGGCACAGGCTGTGGTTTCCCTCTGCCTGTGGTTTGCCCTTTAACCCATTCTGCTAAAAAGGTGAAAAATAAACACAGCACTGGAGGAAGGGGCTCGGGGAGAGGGTGGGCAGAGCCGAAAGCAGAGCTTCATCGTGGCCCTAACATCCTCCTTTGGCTCTGAGCTCATCCTGTTGGCAGTTCACGGGACCTTCCAGATTTGCCCTGCCTAGGGCTACAATAGCTTGGAGACAGCCAGACTTTGTGTCTCTTGAGTGGTTGGGTTTTTTTTGTATGTTTGTTTGTTTGTTTTTGGTACTATTTTCTTTGAAAAGAAATGTTCTACTTTAGGCAAGAAAGACATAGAAGGAAATTAAATTACCATCTCATGTAGCCCAGGCTGGACTCAAACTCAAGAACCTTCTGCATGTACCTCTTGTACACTGGGATTACACATATGTTCCACAATACCCAGTTTTTACCATCTTAGGAAACTTTTTTAAAGATTCATTTTTATCGTGTTTTATTTATGTGCCTATGTGGGGGAGGGGTAAAAAAAAAACTTTGTAGAAGCTGGTTCTCTCGGGCTTCTGGATGGAACTCAAGTTGTCAGGCTAGGCAGTAAGCCTCCCTTCTCATCTGCCCCCATCTTTAATTTGAAGTGTAGTTTCAACCCTTCTTAGATTGTCACAGTGTTTCTCTATCCTCTGCTTAACTGCCACCACACCTGGGAGGGCTTCCCTGACTTGTCTAAAACAAACTCAGAGTGTCTTTAACCCTTCACAGACCTTGTCTTCTGTTCCCCACTAGAAGGTAGAATCCATAGAGCGTTGCTAACCTGTGCTTATCTCCTGGAGCCAGCGTCCAACACATCATTGTTACTTCTAAATGTTTGTTAAGTTAATGAATGAAGCAACACAAAACTGCTGGCCAGACCTTGCCATGCTGACTTCAAAACAAAGTAACTTGTCCCTGTGTCAGCCCTCGTCAGCTAGGAGCTGTCCCTTGTCCCTGGCCAATGTCCACAGTGATATAGGAACCTGCACAGGCCCTTTCTTTCCTTTTCTTTTTTTTCTTCTTGATTGTGAGCTATTTCTGGCACAGCTCCTGTTTATAGTGGCTAAGAGCATGGGTTGTGGATTTAGACAGACTTGGGCTCAAATTCTGGTCCAGGGCTGCTTAGCTGGTGACCTTGGGGTTGCTTAGCAACTTAAAGGAAGCGCCCATCTCTGTGGGTGGTTGAGAGAATCACTGCGATGCTATGTGGGGTCAGAGAAGAAAGTCAGGCATGATGCGCATAGGAACAGGCTAAGGCACACACTCAGGGACAGTTGTAGCTGGAAAGCAGTCTGGGAGAAGGAGAGGACCAGTCATGGAGCCTTCTGAGTTCTCAATCTGCCTATCTGTAAGAGACTGCAGTAGGTATGATCCATCTCTAATGCTGAGTTGGCTCGAAGTAGGTAACAAAAAATACATTACACACAGGAAGGATATCAAGGATAGGATTAATTGTATGTGGTTTTTAGAATAGGAGGGTGGAATGGGTAGTTCTTAGACTTTGAAGACTAGCATAAAATGGTAGTTTTAATTTTTAAAAACAACTATTTATATATCCTTTATATATAATAAACATTAACAAAATGAGCATGTCTGGCAGAAGTTGGATTTAAATGCTCGCGTTGCTGGGAGCATAAGGCATCTTTGTTCACATAAGTTCTAGATAAACAGTGAGCGTAGCAACAGTGTCGTCCTCGGCGCTGTGTGTGAGGTTGGACGTTTGCTGTGGATGGTTTGTGATCCTGCTGGCCTGTGCACAGCAAGGCATTTGAATCTTCCACAAGAATGCACAGGAGTTCATTTTCTGTGAGGGACTCCCGTCAACTGTCAGTCACAATGACAACTCTACAGGAGGGATAGAAGAAAAGAGTTTTTGTTTAACCTATTCATATTAAAGATGAAGAAAGTTAAAGCCCAGAATGCCTTGTGAGACCCTTGGAAGGCAGAACTCTTGCCTTCTGCCCTCTTGAGCATACTCAAGAGTTCTTTCTTGCAGCTGCTTCTGGTTTGCTGGTCATTCATTACTGGAAATGTTCTAACAAATCCTGGCCTTCCATAAATTTCCTATTTTAATGTATATAAGTGTCATTTTCTTTTTGTAGTGCTAGCGATCTGCCCCAGGGTCTTAAGCATGTTATAGGCCCGAGCCTCACCATTGAGCTATTCTCTTGTGCTGGTTGGTTTGGTTTTAGTTTAACTTGATACAGACTGGGGTCACTCAGTGACTTTTGCTGTGAAGAAACACCATGACCAAGGCAATTCTTATAACAATATCTGGAGCATGTTGGCACACATGGCTTTGGAGCAGTAGCTAAGGGCTGAATCCTGATCTATAGGCCAAGAGAGAGAGAGAAAGTCGGGGTCTTGCATGGGCTTTTGAAACCTCAAAGCCCACCTTGAATTTTTCAAAGAAAACTCAAAGTAACATACTCCTCCAACAAGGCCACACCTCCTAATCCTTCTAATCCTTAAATAGTGCCACTCCCTGATGACTAAGTGTTCAAATATATGAACCAGGGGGGCCATTCCTATTCAAACCTCCACACCTTGTGTTGTGCTTTCCTGTCGCTTTAAGGGACAAGCCACGCCCACTCCCATTACCTCTGACCCGCCTGCCGCCATCTTGGCCCCTTCCTTTTCTGCTTCCTTGACGTGTGTGCTTTTTATTATAAGGAAGACCTGGGAATGTTATGGTTTTGGTCCCTTTAAGAGACAAACCACACCCATTCCCCTCCCCATCCTCTGAGGCAGGCTGATCTTCAGCTTCCTGCCTGAGCTC
>NC_022027.1:56625591-56640488 GCF_000317375.1 Microtus ochrogaster | reverse complement strand
TCTCTCTCTCTCTCCCTCTCTCTGTCCCCCCTTCACCCTTCCTCCTCCATAACCCCCTGAATAAACATTCAACCTCACCCTGCATGTCATGTCTATCCATGTCTCTGTCTTCTGCCCGCCCTCCATGTGTCTCCCTGCCTGGAACCAGCCATTGCTCGGGGACCACTGCCTGCTGCCACATGGCCCGCTACCACTGCTCTGGGACCAGCAGCTGTTGCTGCCTGGGACTGGCTGTTCCCAGGGCCCGCTGTCTGCCGCCACATGGCCCGCCACTACCGCTCGGGCCTCTGCTCTGGGACCAGCAGCCATTTCTGCCTGGGACTGGCTGCTCCCAGAGCCTGCTGCCAGCCACCACATGACCAGCTACCACCATTTGGGACCTACAGCATTTCTGCTGCCTACTACCGAGGGGATCCTGCAGCATTTTTTTAAAAAAAGAATAACACCTTGGAAGAACCACAGTGAATAATCACCTCTATCACGTTGGCCTGTGGGTAGGTCTGTGGCATTTTCTTGATTGGCATTGATGTGGAAGGGACCAGGCCACGGAGAGCGGTGCCATCCTTGAGCAGGCCTGGACTGTAGAAGAAAGCAGGTTGAGGAAGCCACAGAGAGCAAGCCAGTAAGCAGCATTCCTCAGTGGTTTCTGCTTCAAGCTCCTGCCTGGAGTTCCTGTTTTGGCTTCCTTCAGTGATGAACTGTAACCTGAAAGTCAAATAAACCCTTCCCTCCCTAGGTTGCTGTTGGCCAGTGTTTTATCACAGCAGAAGACAAACTAGAATACCCACTCCTGTCACAGCTTGTTCAATGGGGAAAGAGGAGACTCGCAGTTGGAAATGTGCACTACACTGAACCTTGATGGACTCCCTTGCAGCTTTGTAACTAAACCCTCTTGATGACAGCTGGCTCCTCATTCTGACTAGTTTGGTTGGTTTATTGGCCCTGACAGGCAGAGTTCCACAGTCCCCTACTTAAACCTCTGAAGATTTGAGAACCAGAAGGTAGAAGAGGAAGTATGTACAGATCCCTGCCTTAGCCATGTCCAGGCAGCAGCTCCTCTATTGGGAGCAGCTTCACAAGCAGTTGTGAGGGGTGTTAGAGCTTGTGTCTTTTCTTGTTGATTTGAGAAATCGTCCCCCTGTGTAGCTCTGGCTGACTTAGACATGGCTGCATAGATTAGGCTGGTCTTGAATTGTGATAGTCTTCCCTATCATAGAAGGCAAACTAGAGCCTCTTGAATGCTAGGATTTAACCCATCATGCCTGCTTGGCTCAAGACTCTTTTATTACTTTATTTACTTAGTGTGTGTGTGTGTGTGTGTGTGTGTGTGTGTGTATGTGTGTGTGTGTGCGCATGTGCACACACCCATAGTAGCCATGTGGAGGTCAGAGACTTTTAGGAGTTCTCTCCTGCTGTCTTGTGCATGTCTCTGTATGGATATGTGCTACTGAGTGAAGCTGCCCATGGAGACCAGAGGTATAGGATCTGCTGAAGCTGGAGTTACAGGTGATTATTGTAAACCATCTGATGTGGGTTCTGGGAGTCAACTCTTTAGCACCTCTCTCTCTCTCTCTCTCTCTCTCTCTCTCTCTCTCTCATTCCTCTTCCTTCTCTTTCTTCCTCCTTTTTCCTCCTTCTTCCTCCTTCTCTTTCTCTTCTTTGTCCACCTTCTTCCTCTTTCTCACCCTCCTTCTTCCTCTTGCCCCTTCCTCTTCCTCCTCCTCTTCTCCTTTTTCAGGACAGGGTCTCACTGTGTAGCCCTGGTTGGCCTAAAACCTTCTGTAGAACAGACTGGCCTTGAACTCACAGAGATCTACTGCCTCTGCCTCCCAAGTGCTGAGATTAAAGGCCCGTGTCACTATGCCCAGCTGTGTTCTTTTGCTGATAGAATTTTTGAATTCTAGGAAATAAAGTCTTATCTCAAAATTAATAATTCTCCATAAATTAGTATCTATGCTTTTCACTGGCAGTTTGCCTACCGAAGTCTTGTGCATATTTTAACCACTAACAACAACTGTCTCAAGTGTGGCTGAGAAATCAGTCTGTGAGTCTGAATTAAACATGGTCTTTAGCCTTGGGACATCTCTCCCCCTTTGCTTTCCTCTGGGTAGTGTGTTTTCCTTCCCTCCTGAGCAGACCAGAGACATCATCTAAACAGTCTTCCTGTAGCAGCTCCTTCTCCAGGTGCCCATGTGGGCATTCCAGACAGTGTTGTGTGTGTCCAGGACACTGACACAGGCCCCAAGTTTGTTAGTGATGAGGTTATAGTGTGGCTGGATCGGGGCTGGCATTGAAGTGGGATTTGATAGCTGAATTGTTGGCTGTGTCAGGAACCCATGTCTCAAGCAGCAGCTCATCTTCTATACCATTCTGGGCTTTCCCTGTCTGAGGCCATGGATGAATCTTCTTATTGGTCATTGTCCTCTTTTCCTTCACCAGGTGAGGCTCCGTGGGGTGACAAGCCATGCCTGCGGCTTTGACTCCATGCCTGCCCTGGTGTGGAATATGCTAAGTTTCAGCATTAAAGAAAAGAGAGAGAGAAAAGAGAAACCCTTCACAGACAAGTGCACGCCCACAGGCCATCACGGTGTGGGCAAGTCTCCATAAAGACTCTCTTCCCACGTCATCCCAGATTGTGGCAGGTTGACAGTTAACACTAACCAGTACAAAGTGGATCAGTACAGCCTGAACACAGACAAGCTGCAGGGTCCATAGGAGGAGGAGGAAGGGCCCTGAGATGTTCTATGGAGAACGGACTGCAGGGATTACCAGAGGGCATGAGATCAGCTGACATTCTCAGAGCAGGTCAGACACAAAAGGATGGAAGGCAAACTCAGAATGGAGCCTTTGGGCTTCCCCTGCACTCACACAGGACATCCTCAGAGCCCCTGTCCTCTTAGCATTTGAGAAGTAGAAGCAGAAGGACTGTTAGGAGTTCAAGATCATCCTTGGCTTTTCCAGACGTTCTAAGCCAATGGGAATTCTATGGGGACCCCACCCCACCCTGGCCCACTCTCTCTCTCTCTCTCTCTGGGCTAAGAACATCAATGTACCCGGCCTTAGCACTTTTGGTTTTCTTAGGACTGAACCCTATTATATCCTTAAAAACCCAGGTATGCCTGATTAAACCCTTGGTGGAGAAAGGAGCAGTGTTTGGTGCTCACAGTTTTCCAGTTCTTGGCAATTAACATGAACTGTTGAGGCTCCCTCTTAATCCCTCCAAGTGGCTCACCCACAGCCTTGTGGGCCCCTGGCTCCTGGTCCCTAGTCACCTGAATTCCCACCCCTCACAGCCCCTGCTCAGCCCGGAACAGAGGGGGTTTTCATAATTGGTAAACTGAGATGGGAAGACACCCTGAATTTGGGCAGCACGGTTCCATGCCCCTGAGCAGTGTAAGCACAACAAAAGCAATCCATGCAAGCAAACATTCATTTAATCTGCTCAGCTCTTGATGGATGTGACGTGACTGGCTGTCTCCAAGCACATGACCCTTTGACTGTCAGGGCCTGCAACTTGGATCCGTGAGCTGAAATCCAAGTATTTTATCATAATAACAAAAGTGAAATAAGGGTACTCACTCAGTGTCTTTCTGTGCCCAATAATTTAAGATATGTGTCTCCTAAGAGTCCTTCCTTTATAATCCTTTCCATATTGTGTAATTCCATGTTTGTGACTATATGCCTGTTTGCCATACTGTAAATCCGTAAGTGTAAAAAGCATACCTCTCTATTCATTGGCCACTATACTTCTATTATCTGGTGCAGGACAAATCGTAATAACGATCTGTGGACAGAAGAAACGGTGCTGAGAAATTAAATGTCTTATCCCCAAAAGCAAATGACGTTGCTTTTATTTGGCCCAAACAAAACCCCACCAAGCAGAGGCTTGGGCCCATTTTACACCGCCACACCCTTGGCATCAGACTGGTTTGCCTGGCTCACAGTGGCTGTAAATATTTGCTGGGTATCAATGGTACTTAGATATGGTTTCAGAGATTTCTCATCCAGATCCACTCCCCCACCCTCCCTCTCTGGGTACCTGAGTGATGCAGCTTCTCTCTGTGTGGAGGGGAGTTTAGCTGCTGTGAGGCTGTGCTCATCTGTGTACCATTCCAAAGGGCATCCAGGTATTACCAGACAGCAACGGCTGTGCCTCTGCCACTTTCCCAGCTGCCACACGACAGGCTGATGTTGCAGTTCACACTGCTGTCACTGAATAGTGTATTGAATAGTGGACAAAACAGTTCTGCCTGCTTTATGGTGCACATGACCACGGTCCTGCATGTGCTGTGACACTCAAGTGGAAGATTAGAAGGCAGTTTTTGGTTCTTGTCTTTGTTGGTTCCAGGGATTGAACTGGGCTGTTGGGTTTGTATAGCAAACACTTTTGACCTGCTGAGTCGTTTTTTGCCAGATCCCTTCATTTCTAAGCCGTCAGAAACTCGAGTAACTCACTACTTGAGCTCGGGCAATGCCATTCCTCCTGGCAGCAGAAGACCTTGGCTTTCCTGATCCTTCTGCCTCTGGAGTGTTGCGATTTCAGGCATGCACCACCTGGCCTGCTCTATGTGTTATTGTGAACGGAGTGTGTACTGTCTGTAGCGGGCGAGCATCCTGATAGAGTGTGTGTTGTCTGTGTAGTGGGCGAGCATTCTGACGGAGTGTGTACTGTCTGTGTAGCAGGCGAGCATTCTCCCAACTGAGTAACCTCCTACTCCTACCTACTCATGACAGTTTTAATTCTGTTTGCTAAATCAGTCTCCTTATGATCTTCAAATCTGGGTCAGTGCATGATTCAGCCAGTGAAAGTGCTGCTGACAACCAGAGTTCAGTCCCTGAGACCCTAGTGGAGGAAGAGCATTGGCCTCTGAAAGGTGTCTGCTGCATGCGTGAGTGCTCTCTATGTGTGAACCTGTGTGTACACACACACCACTCTCACACAGACACACACACATCACACACAGACAAACTCACACACCAAACACACACACACACGACACAGATACACATTAACACACACACACCACCACACGCTCACACAGACACACATAGACAGACACACACACTCACACATCACACACACAAGACACAGCTACACACTAACACACACACACACCACCACACGCTCACACACACACATAGGCACACACACACACTCATCATACACATACAAACTCACACCAAACACACACACACACACAATCTTTAGCCCAGAGCAGGTTTTTCTAAGCCACTCCTTTCAAGAATTCGGTTGAGTAGGCTTTCCCCAGCTAATCCCTCTATTTACCACGTGCTTTGCTGGATCCCAGGAATGTGCAGCAGCCAGCTCAGATTAATGGCCTCAGAAGTAAACACAGCACGATCTGAAATCAACAGACTTAGCGGCACATTCTTCTTTGTTTTTAATCTGTGACTCTCGCTCTCCATGTTCTCCTGTTAATTTGTGGTGCTTGCTGCTCTCAGTCCCTGTGCTTTGAAGCTGTAAATGGTGAGCAGAGAGAGACCACTCTACAGTGGTGAGTGAGCGGAGAGACCGCTCTACAGTGGTGAGCGGGGAGATCACTCTACAGTAGCCTGCAAATTGTTCCAGGACCTCAGCGGGCCTTTTCGTGTATATCCTTATAGCTCATGAGCCCACTGAGGGTCAGCAGCCCCTGGTCTTTTCCAAATGAATATGACAGACCCTCAACGAAAAGAGAAGCTTGTGTTTTCTGATTTTATTTGAAAGCTTTAACTTTCGGAGGCCTGGCTTCCCCCAAATTCTGCCGAGGGACTGAATCTCTGAGTGTTGGCTGGAGATCAGCCAGGTAGGGCTCATGTGGTTCCCTTTTTAGTCTCCCGTGTCCTAGACCTCTGTCACCACCCTGGGGAGATTAGACCAAAGCTCTCTGCAGTTTGCTTTCTTCTTGGACGAGTTCTGTTAAAGAGGGACTTGAGCTCAAAGAAGGCCCCCTCTTTGTTTGCCACAGCTGTGTGGAGTTCCAACTTGTCTTGGACTTCCTCAGCGCTGTCTTGAGATCCGGCGTGAACTTGCTGTGGTTTGCTTTGGGCATCAATCTGTTTAGCTTGGCTCGGTTGTATAATAATTATATAATTGCCCAATATTCTTGTCAGCAATTTGCAGTCCATATTTTTAATAGAATCACTTGCCTTCCTTTCCATGGGTTCCCTCAGAACTGGTGGCTCCTGGATTAATGCAGCCCAGCCCCACGGGCCCCATGCAGTGGGGGGAGGTGTGAGCCCTGTGCTGCCTGTGGTCATTTGCCCGTAAAAATCCCCCTGTGAGCCATCTTCTTACAGCTCCTTATGGGTTTTGCTTTATTAAAATTTCTGCTAGTATTTGTTGAAATGTTGTGTCCTTTGAGAGAGATTCTTTTCTTTATTAATTAACCCATTTAGGAAATCTAGTTTCTCAAAGAGGAAAAACTGGGACATTCTTTCCTCGTCGTTCAGTTCTTAAGTTAATAGATATAGATATTTCCATTTCTCTGCTACACCGCGGAAAAGATGGTGGCGGAAATCTGAGGCTTCGAGGGGCCGTTGAAGCTAATTGCGTGGCTTCCAAATCAGTTTTCTAACTTAGTTAGCCTCGTGCCACCTCTGACTGCTCACCGTGCCGCTCTCTGGGCCTTCAGCTCCACTGGCCACTTTTCTCTCTCAGTGGCCCTGCTCTTTACTTTGGTTCTCCCCTTTGCAATAGGCAAAACTTGCTGGTAGTAGCTAAGAATTACATAAATAACCACACCTTGCTCTTCCCAGTCTATCAGTGAGAAGACCTTAAAGAGAATGGAGCAGTGATCAAAATAGCTAACCTTGATGATTGATTGAATGATTCATTGTATACGATCTGGGAGCCACTTTTCTAAGTCTGTGCTTGCTCGATGTCTCTCTCTTTCTCTCTTCTCTGTCTGTCTGTCTTTCTAACACACACATACACACAAACACACACACACACACACACATTTCAAAGCAAGACCCTATCTCAAACAAAACAACAGATCCCCCAAAACATACATAAAAAAATCACAAAACTCAACTGGGCATGGTGACTCACGCCTTTAATCCCAGAACTCAGGAGACAGAGGAAGGTGGATCTCTGTGAGTTTTTGGCCCGGCCTTTTCTTCATAGTGAGCTCCAGAACTGCTTAGCTTACACAGTGAGACCATGTCTCAAGCGAACAACACACACACACATACACACACGCATGCACACACACCACAAAAGCAGCAATAATAAAACCCTGACAGGGCTCTAGATAGAACGGGGTTAGAAAGAGCCTTCTAAATCTCCTGGCCCAGGACCGAGTCTTCTACAGGACAGAGGGGCAGTGAAGACTTTATTGCTTTTTAATGTTGGCAAAAAGGTGAAAGGGCTTTGTTCTTTTATGGTTCTGTGTGTGTGTGTTTTCCAGATCAATTTTCAGTGTAATTGAATTCAATCTTGGTGATAACTCTGTCACTTTGGCACGCGGCTCGGTTTCTAGGAACTATTTCTGCTTGCTGGCACTCTGAGCTACATGTCCAGTGTTACTGTTGGCACTCTGAGCTGAGTGTTCCATGTGATTGCCTGCTGTGGATAGGACAGGTGACCTGGAGTGTCTGCAATGGTCCAGAAAACTCTACACAGGACCACAGATCTGCCTGTGATACTTGCTATTCAGGGAGGCCGAAACAGGAGGGACTTTTGAACCCCAGAGTGCTGGGCTAGTCTGAGAAACACAGACCCTGTCTCAAACAATCCCTTCCAACTCCCCAGATATTTAGAATGTCAAGTATAAACATGTCACTTTCAAAACTATTTTCTATGACGTCTTTGTTAAATAATCTCCGTCCCCACCCTAATTTGCCCGAGTGCTGTCCTAGTATATTTCTTGACAAATTGTTTCTTTTTAGAAATTCTCTATTTAACTTTTAACATTTAATGTGTGCTTGTTGGTGAAATTTCAACACCGTGTTTTCTTACTGAAATTTGTTTATTTTTATAGACAATTTGACAGTTGCAGAGAGGGATTTTAAGGCCACTTCTGACTTGCCAAGCTCGCCTCCGACCTGAAAGACCAAAGGCTGCCGTGACTGGAGGGGACCCCCGTTGGAGAAATGGCAGTGACTTCCCGCCACGTGATCACCACCATGTTCGCCCTGATGAGCTCCTGTCTGGCTGGTAATGCTCGTTTTGAATTTCATCTTCTTATCGTCTTGAGTGCCTGTTTTCTTCCCCTCCTCAGTCTCTTTGATGAGAAATATTTAGGCCATGTTATCTTTCTGTAAAACACAAATATTTATGTTCTTTAGGCAAATAAAATACTTGACTACCACTCAGGTCCATAATGTATTTGCCTATGTTGTAGTTTACGAGACCGGGACTAGACATTCTAACGTCACAACACGGAAGCCCAGCTACCTCTGTAGAGGCTGGCAGACCGTGAAGAGCCTGCTTGATTCTGGTACCTGTGTAGATAATAGCGAAATAAGAATTTTATGGTTCTTTTTATTATTTTCAAAGAATATTCTTGTAAAACAAGTAGATCTTCTGGATAGAGGTGGCACTCTCATCATGAGATTTGGGGAGGGGGTGTTTAGTTTCAGCTGCTTCAGAGACATTAGTAAAGACTCTCTGAGAAGTCGAGAGAGGTCTGAGAGGAGGCTGGAAGTTCTTGTCTTGCTGGGTGAGGTCTGCAGTGCCAGCTCCAGCACTGAAGGGAGAAAGGGGGAGGGCACTTTGTGTTTCCCGGAGACATCAGAGTAGAAGGTGGCATTTGGGGAGCAGATGACCATGTGAGGACTCTCATCCGGCCTACCAGCATCTTAGCATTTCACGTCAAGGCCATGTGACTAATTTGGAAGATTAATTTGCTCTATTTTGTCGTCATTTGCTCTGTGTGTGTTCCGCAATGAGCCGTACAAAAGCAATTCATTGGCTCAGGTCTGGAAACTGTCAGTTCTCAACAAGAACAATACCGACTTAAATAGGTACTACAGCCAGCCTCTGGGTGGAATGATTATAGCATATAAAAACAAGTAGAAATTAATTTAATAAGCTCATGTAATCAAGCCTCCAATGAGGTGTAATTATTTGTGACATTTTATAGGAGATAAAGTGAGAGACGGAGACACACAGTTCCGTTACACGGAGTTGGGCAACTGGGAGATGGAGAATCCAGATTTTACACTTTACATCTCGCGTGGTGGATGGAAGATAGCATCTGACCACAGAGGCTTCGCAGACAGCGGGGGCTGTTTGCAGACAGACTGCGGGGAGGCCAGTTGGCAGAAACTGATATGGAAGACTGGGATGAGAATGCCGCCCCCCACCATGGCAAACATTTTGAAAGAAAGTTGTTAGTTTGGGTTTCTGTTTTAAAATTGCCAGTGTGTGAGCTTGAACTGCCCATCCTTGTTCTGTTAGGGAGACTCTCTGTCAGCACTTTCTTTTGTGTCATCAGTGAAGGCGTTCAGCGTGGGCATTAAGATGGATTTTCTTTCCTCTCTTAACTTCTTTCTTTCTTAATTTCTTTTTTTCTTTCTTTCTTCCCTCCCTTTCCCTCCCTTCCTTCCTTCTTTCCTTCCTTCCTTCCTTCCTTCCTTTCTCTTTTTCTTATTTTTTTGAGGCAGGATCTCTCTATGTAGCACAGGCTTGCCTGAAACACACAGAGATCCACTTGCCTCTGCCTCCTGAGTGGCAGGATTTAAGGTATACACCTGTATGCCGAGGGTACAGACAGTCTCCAGGTAGGAGGACTACAGGCATGCGCACCATGTATGTGTGTGTGTGTGCACACGCGCATGTGTATGTGTGTGTGCATATGCGTGTGTGTGTGTGCTATGAAGACCACCCACTCCATGATCATTGTAGCATGAATAATAAAAAACCAGAGACAGATATTGGGGTTCAGTCTGAAGATCAGAGAAGCAATGCAGCCAACCACTGATTCTTACCTCTGCCTCAGACCAAAAATGGGCAAGATTCAATCTCCATGAATTCTGAAGACTCCATACCCCACACTGGCTGGCTGCTTTGCTTTTCTGATCTTCAGGTTGAACCTCGATATCTGTTTATGCGTTTTTATTATTCATTCTACAATCATCTTACAAATAAGAAACCAAGATTCACTTAGACGACCTGGCACTAGAGCCCAGGTATTTAACTGTTGAATCCAGGCCATTGCTTCCCTATTGGGGTCCCCAGGAGGAGAGTCGGTATGCAGAATGAATGAAACCCTTGGCTTGATTAAATACCAGGTGAGTGGCCACCAGTGTGGCAATTGGTTAGAAGGTAGGGACGTGCCACCAGAACAGATGTCGTGACCTAGGTTGCTTTCTGTTGATTTTCATGTCATACAGAGAGCCTTGTAGCCTTTTGTCAGGACCGGGATGGGGAGCAGAAGGGATGAAGGAAGTAAAAGTTGTCTTGTGTGTATTTACCATGGGGAGGGGCAAGCACATGAGGCACAGCAGGGTTTTGTGTGTTGACCCCTGGCTTGGCGGGACCTTCTGTGGAAACCTTTTTCCCTTAACTTGTGTTGGGGAAGAGGAAGGTGAAGTAGGCAGGCTGTAGGCAGCCATGACCAGGTTACCAACTGGTTTGACAGAACTCATTCATCTTTTTCCTCCCAGCCTTTCTTCCTTGGTATTACATGGCAGTGTGGGCGGGAGGGTGCCGTTCTTGAAAGATGTACCGTGTAAGAACCAGAATGCCTTTTGATTGGAAACCACCGTAGGCTGTTGACTGGCCCCTTTTAGGAGATCCTGTAATCTATCTCACACCGAGAAAGCAGAAAGCTTGGAAATGAATGCTTGCCAGTGCAGGCTCCAGTCTGTTTTCACTTTAAAGACATACTACACATCTCTAAAGAGTCGTAGCTGCTGCGTCTCAAGTTTGCCAGTGTTCATCAGGGGTGTGTTTCCACAGTCTCGGTAATGAGAAAAAAGCATGCAGAAAAAATTCAGGGAAGTCCACAGCTTTGGCTGCATTTGCTGACTGGTGTGCCCAGTCAGCAGGTCTGCCGAGGTGAGCTCTGCAGAAACTCCCCTGCTGTAACACTGGGGTGAGAGGTGATGCAGAGGTGATGCTGGCTTCTCATTCCTGTCTTGATGTGGTGTCCAGGTGTGTCCTCTTGGAAACTTGCCCACAACCGCACACACGTTTTATCCATTAAACACGCTTCTTCTCATTCCATCTGGATACACCTGGGATTCCAGGTGCTGTCCACAGGGACGTTGAGATGGTTTTCATCTACATTGCTTTCCTAGTGGGAAAGCTTTGAAGTCCCGTGTCCTGGTGACAGACAGCAAGCTGAGGTGCTGGATGGGCAGTGCTAGGTTTGGAGCAGACTGAGCTGTCAGCTTGGAGAGTGTCTAAGCCAATGATGCTATCCTATCATAGCTGCCGTTTGAAGATGCTTTCTCTGCTCCCATTTCATCTGAACCTCCCAGCAGTCTCAAGTGGGCAGATTTCAGTCTCATTTCTAGAGTGAGAATGTTGGGGCTCAGATGAGTGAGTAATTTAGAAAGATGATTCAATTCTTGGTCCAGCTAGAGCTCAAACGTTCTTCCACAGATAACTTCTAGCATCTTCTGCTCGAGACCACCCCCTCCCATACAAACACACAACACCTCACCTCCCCAAGCTGCGGCCTGATGCCTTCCTTGGCAGGTGACATAGATTTGTTCATTCAGTCCTCACAGAAAACTCATGACCTTGGCATTCAGCATTGCTCACTGCTATTGTTACTGGCACTGGCTCTATGGCCAATATTTTAACTCCTGTTGCAAATGAGAAGACTGATGTGGGAAGGTTAAGTGCAGATGCTTTGAGAAATAAATTCCTAAGTTAATGTACAGCCCTATGGGAGAGGGATGGAGAAGTGGTGGTCAAAGTTCCGTGCTCTTGGGAGGCAGAGGCAGAAGAATGAGGTGTTCATCTTCAGCTACGTGAGAAGCTCAAGGCTAAGTCTGCCTTGACTATGTAACACCATTTAAAAACAAAAATCCCCTCAGCCCTTCCCAAGTCAAAATAAGCAAATGAAAAACAACGAAATGAAACTCGGAGTTTACACTGTTTCTATTATGTTGTCCCAAAGATATTGACACTCAATTTTCAATTTTATTTTTAATTGATAAATAAGATATGTTTGTGAGGTCCAACACGGTATTTAATATATGTACATTATATGTGTTTATATTGTGAGGTGGCATATTTAATACCTGAATCACTTGTCCCAATCTATTTATTATCCTTTATGTCTATGTGTGTGGTGTATGGCTGTGGTTGGTGTGTGGCAATCAGAGGTCTCTCATGTGAACTGCAGGGCTAAGACTTTCTCCTTTTTAGAGCTGACAACTCCGCTGTGTCATACGCCTCATTTTCTTTGCCTATTTGTCCTGTGAGTTCTCTGGCTTTTGCATTAATGGCCCATAGATTTCAGAATGGAGACCAGATGACCATCTAACCAACAACAAACCCTCTGCCAAAACAGCAACAAAAAAGATCAAGCCTTGGAGTCTTAAAGGTTCAGAGCGGATTGAGAAATACTTTCTCAGGCCAACCTAAGATCTTGAGACACAGGAGTCGACTTGGTTTCTGTGGTGGTTTCAATGAGAATAGCTCCCATAGACTCATGTATTTGAATATGTGGTCCCCAGTTGGTGGAACTGTTTGGGAAGGATTAGGAGGTGTGGCTTTTCTGGAGGAGGTGTGTCACTGGGGTAGGCTTTGAGGTTTTAAAAGCCCGCACCATTCCCAGTGTCTCTCTCTGCCTCTTGCTTCAGTAAAGATTTAAGTCTCACCTACTGCTCTAGTGTCTTGCCTGCTGCTGTGTTTTTGCCAAGATGATCATGGATTCTAATCCTATAGAACTGTAAGCCTCAAATAAACCTCTTCTTCTATAAGTTCCCTGGTCACAGTGACTCTTCTTAGGGATAGAGATGTAACTAAGCCAGCCTATAATCATTTTTGTCTTCAATTCTTTACTTTAGTGTTTAATATTTCATATATATATATATATATCCTATTGTCAGTAAAGTATGAGCCAACACCAGGGTACTAAATTTTATACTTATTCTATTTTTAATTATATTTATTTAGTGTGTTGTGTTTTGTGCGTGTCTGTGTGTGTGTTTACACGTGTGTACTACAGCATAACACAGATGTGTAAGTCAGAAGTTCACTTGGGGTGGGGGGAGTCCTTGTGGGTCCTTACGCTGAGCCATTTGACTGTCATATCTATTCCATCTATTCTAAAGAGCAAATGATTGTTTTTAAAAAAGACCTGCGCAGCTATAGTGGCCTGCCTTTGGTCTGTGCTCTCTGTGGGGGATACTCTACACATCTGGAGGTGATGAAGTATCACCTTTCTCCTTCCCACAAAAACAACACACACACATACACATACAGATGGTGCAGCGAGTAGTTATTTCCCAAAGATTCTCTTGTACTGTGTGTGTGTGCATATGTGAGGTATGTTTGTATATGGTGTGTGTATGATAGCTATTAATAAAAGGGTGTGTGTGTGTGTGTGTGTGTGTGTTTGCAAGGTGTGCACACGCGCATGTGTATGTGTGTGTGCATATGTGAGGTATGTTTGTATATGGTGTGTGTATGATAGCTATTAAAAAAAGGGTGTGTGTGTGTGTGTGTGTGTGTGTGTTTGCAAGGTGGTTTACTAACAACTTCTTGATTGGGGAGCTAGATAAACCCCACAGAATGGGAAGGGTGAACGGTTAGCAGGACAGCAAGTGAGAGTGTCCACAGATCTGATGTCAGATTCGTCAGCAGCACGTGTTCTTTCTTCCATCTGTACCTAGACTGTGTAGCTTCTGCCCTGCTCGTATTTCTGATGATTTGAATTATTTCAAATCAGAAATAAACAGATGCCAATGGCAGTCTGTTTTATGAACGGTGACTAACATTTTCGCCAGGACAGAGTTACCTGCATGCTCCCAGACAGCTGTGTAATGGCTAAAGTTTACGCTTCTGCACAGTTGTGTGTGGAGGGAATTAGATAACAGATCCTTGCTACTTTGGCAGCGACACACACTGTGTGGCAAAGCAAATGCTGCTTAGCCCCTCCTGGCCCTGTGCCTTTGCAAGCAGAAGCAGGGACCATTCATCGTTTTGCATTGGTTTTTAACTTTCAGATACCCTCTGTGCTTTAGATAAAACCTGTGCTCTTGTCAAGAGATCACGAGTAACCTGCTAAGTCTCAGGCACTGTGCTGGCTTCTGAGGTACAGAAAGGGGTGGAATTTAAGAGTCAGTGCTTTTGTCCAAGGTCTTTTTGTATAGTTAAACTTCTTAAATTGCTAATTGGTTGCTTTATTCAGCCAGGATTTGTTGAGAACTTCCTATATTTAAGACACTCTTCTGGGTATTGGAGATAATAATGGGGGGGGCACAGTTCATTGTCTGGAGTGGGGAGAAATGAAGCAGAAACAATAATTATGCCTCTTTAGTGAGTCCAGTCTCCCCTGGACAAAGGCCAAGGGCACAGAGCTTGGTAAGGGAGAGCAATTTAAAGCTCAGTTAGAGAAATGAGAGATTGCCCTGTGTGCCAAAGCCCTGGTTTAATCTCCACTACTAAATAAAACAATCTGAATGGTGCACGCCTGTGATCCGAGACCTCACAAGGTCAAGTGTTGATGATTAGAAGTTCAAGGTCATCCTTGGCTACACAGAGAGTTCAAAGTCATTGTTGGTTCCTGAAACTCTATCAAAAACAGAAGAGGAAGAGGAAGGGAATAGTTTGGTTGGAAAAAACTTGCCTCAATTCCACTAGGCCCTGAATTTTATCGTAATACCACCCAAAAAAATATTGATTAAAAAATAAAGTTGTAATTTGGGCTTGAAGCTCAATAATAGACTATAGGCATCTAATATGCAAGACCTATCATACAAAAGCA
>NC_022027.1:56618782-56625312 GCF_000317375.1 Microtus ochrogaster | reverse complement strand
TCCATCCATCCATCCATCCATCCATCCATCCATCCATCCACCCATCCACCTAAGAGTTAGTCCACCCTGCCACTTCCCACCCATCTGCGGATCCTTCTGTTCATCCATCCACCCACTCATCCATCTCCCCATCTATGCACACACACTCCACAGACAATGAATATGGTCAGGGAGGGCATCAATGACTTGATGTTTGCACAAAAGATGGAAGGAAGTGAGCAGAACGACTCTCTGGAGAGGGAACAGTAGCAGAAGGGTCCTGAGGTGGGAGCTTGAAGTACTTGGGCTATGGCAAGCAGTGCAGGTATCTGCTGGGATAACTGAGTCGGAGAACTGACTGTGAGCTGAAAAAATCTCGGGGTGGGCGAGAGAGGTGCAGTGTTGGATGTAGGACCGTACAATGCGTGTAGGGCCTTTTCGGCCATAGGATGGCCCCACCCCTTGAGATGGAGCTTTGGAGGATTTAAGCCAAAGAATATGATGGAGTGACTTTTCTCTTTTTCCATTTTCATATGTATATGCAAGTGTGTATGTATGTATGCATGTTTTGAACGTGTGTGGATGTGTGCATGTTCATGAGGAAGCTCAAGGCTGATGTGAGGAACTGCTCACCTTGGAGATCACACTTCCACTTTACACAGTGAGGCAGGTCTCCCAATCAAACTCAGAGCTCACTGATAGGACTAGTCTTACCAGCCAGCTTGTTCTGTGTATCCTGCCTCTACTTTCAGAGGCTGGAATTACAACATTTACATGGGTTCTGGGGATCTGATCTTGTGTACTTTTGTGGCTGGTTCTTTAATCCCTTAGGCATCTCCCCAGTCCTGCGAGCATGTCCCATAGGCTCACGTTCTGGAATACTGTTTGATAGTTGTAATTGCGTTAAAAGACAGAGTGCCTTTGAGTAGGGGGAGGCTTTCTGGTTTGCTTTCTTAAACCTCATCCTTGGTGTTAAAAGGCCTGTGCAACCCCGGGCTTGCCATCAGCCTCAGAAGGCAGTCTTTCTGTTTTGGAGACAGAACTAGGAAAGGTCAGAGGACTGCTGTAGTATTTTCTCTTCCCCCAGGTAGCTTCTACCCCCCCACTGCTTTTTCTAGCCCCCCCATGTGTTTATTTTGTGGGCTGTGCATATGGAGCAGGCTAGGTTTCTGAGTGGCCTAAGATCATGAAGACTAGATAAACTGCCCAACACATGGCTGAGCTTATGAGATGGAGGCATCTTGGCTTATGTAGGATCCTTTGAATAGAAGGTAGGGAATTAAGAGGCGGGGAGGGAAGAAGAGAGGGTGGAGGACAGGGAGCAAGAGCAAAAGAGAAACTGTATTTTTATTTTCTTAAGGTACTTTTTTGGGGGTGGGTATGGAGAGGGGATGGGGAGGTGACCTAAAAACAATGTCATACAGGAAAAAAAGTCTTTCTGGTAAAATAAATTGTTTTAATGTCAGGCCTGTTAATGATCTAATTGGAGAGTGGGCCCTGACCCCAGCACCTACCTTCCTTGTTGGCAGAAACAGCTCCGGGTCTCAGTTGTGGCTGTGGTAGGTTCCCCACAATCCTGCGCCCCCAGCTTGCCAGGATTAATTAGGTCTAGAGGATGCTATCAAAGACTGTCTGGCAGTGGTTTGTTAATGATAGGGGACAGATTCAGAGGCACTAATTAATTGTTAGATTGTTTGCAAAGCACATGCTGGAAAACCTGAAGCCTGTAGTGAGCCTTGGCAGAGATTAGCCCGACCTTCCAGGCTCAATTGCCTTTTGGAGCTGGGCCAAGAGGGGTGTAACTGTTCTTTGTGGAGAAACACACTTGGCCTTCTTCTTTCCTGAATTGTCAGCTCGCTGTTCCAGCTTCGGGTAACAGAGCTTTTGGGGCCCCTGAAAACGCAGAATACACAGAGGACACCCTTAGGAAGCTGTGTGTGGTTTTCATTTAGTAAGAGAATACAATCACTTAACATTCATTAACTAATTAGTTAAATTCCCAAGGTCCTTTCAGAGAATGGGTAAGGAGCTGCAGTTTGATCTCGAAGCAGTTTAGGTCCTGAGGATTTAATGTTTAAAGGTATAGGGTTTAGGCTTTTAGGGGCTTGGTGTCCGGACACTTACTGACATCCCTAAGCCTCTGTCCTTCTTTTGCAGTCTTACCAAAAATACCTGCCCCCATGAGAAAGAACACTCAGCATGTTTACAGCCTGTTTAAAGGGGGTAAGCAGGAAAAAATGAAAAATATACATTCCTAGTGCATCAGGAAAATAATGCTTAAAAATTCGGAAAAGGTTAAAAACCCCTCGATTTGAAATTCTGTGTCCCAGCGGAAGATCAGTGTAGGCAGTGTACGGGAAAGGGGAAAGAAGGTTGACATTCTTTTTCTTTTGGGGGTGTATTGGCGTATATTACAGAATCATAGTCCCCAGACTTAGCTCCATCAGATGACTTAGGAAATCAGTAGTGGTACCCTGAGGCCCCTTAAAGATGACCACCAGTTTCTGCTGGAGGGCAGTGCTGTGGAAGAAAGCAGGGAGAATTCGTTCTTATCTAAGAGCCAAGCAAGTCCAAGTAAATAAGAGAGCTGCAGGAGCCTGTGTTGAAAACAGCCGTCAGAAATATTCCAAGACCCAGGACCGCCAATCCTTCCCTGCTCGGGCAGCCAAGAAGTGAGTGGCTACAGCCGCCAGGCCAAACTGCACTTTATTAACCTGATTCAAAAGAAAAGAATTCTAATGGAAGATCTCAGAGATCTGTGCCGAGCCTTTTCATGATATTGTCAGATCTTCCTGAACCCAAGAAAGGCTCGGGAAGGGCTGTTACTTCTGTTGACTGCTCAGTTTGGAATTTACTGGAAAGAGTTTTCGTGAGTCCCCCAGAGAGGGTGAGGCTGGAGGAAGGACCGAGCTCACCCCAGCTCAACTGGTGTCCTTGTTTACCTTGAGGCCCCAGGCTTCCTGATGTGGGTGAAGTGTAACCAGCCATCCTCCTGTTGCTGCCACCTTGCTTCTCTGTCTGCTGCCACCATGAGGGACTGCGTCTCCTTGAACTTTAGGCCATTAGATGTAAGCCTCTCTCTTACATTGCTTTTATTAGGGTGTTTTTAATCATAAGAACGAGAATGTTAGATAGTGCTTCTCCACTCCCTGGTCGAGACTGACCGTGACGGGCAGATGAATTCTACAAACCAGTGGTTATCCCAAGCGTGATCAAGAGTTTGAGACTTTTCCCAAAGATCTGTGAGGTCAAAATGGTTTTCTAGTAAGGTTAAGGTGTCTCAAGCCAGGCTAGCTTTTAAGGATGTGATAGTCTTAAGAGGATTAAGTAAAGCTGCTGGCACCTCAGAGGAATCAGGGCACTGCCTGACTAACACCCATTTACATGAAATCATTTCCAGCTTCATTTATATTGTTAATGAGCTACAGAAGCCTCCAAGTTCGTGTTAGCGGGCGGCAGCATCCTGAGCTGTTTGAGCTGTAGGTTGAACTGGTCTGTCTTTCATGAGCCACCATTTTCCTGAGGGAAAGTGAAGGAACGTTGGACAATGTTCCTCCCGACTTTACAGGCAGTTCTAAGTACAAAAGGAGTGTTTTATTAGAAGGAAAACCACTAGTCATATTTGTTGCCAATGGTAAGATATTATTGAACCAAAGTTCATCACCACAGTCGTGGCAATGCCATGGTAGTTAACTACTTTTCTGACAGCATCAATGGAGGTGCTGTGAACGCGTGACTTTAAGGAGACAGCGTGATGAGGTGTCTTATCTGGCAAATCGCTAAAATTTAGCAAATCATTGTTTTCCAAATCAGTGCCAGATACATGAATCAAACATTCTTCACATTTAGAGTACAGGACAGAGCAGCTGACTCTTAAAACCTTTATATTTTTAGATAATTTTACATCTAACAAAAGAGTTAGGTAGCCAACACCCAGGCCTTCTGTGCTCTTCACCCAGCTTCGTCGTATGATGGTATAACCACAGAACTGCTGTCAAAACTATGCTAAAAAAAAAGCCTGGTGTGATATTATTAACATTATATTAATATTCAAAAAGTATTCAGTTTATTTGGACTTTATTTGTATTTATTTGTTTATCCAAATATTCTTTTTCATTTCCAGGATCCTTCAGGTTTTTGTGTTGCCTTTGGTCTCATGTTTCCTTAGGTTCCTCTGTTTGTGTCTGGTCTTTGGTCCTTTAATGATTTAACCCTTTAGGAAAGTGCTGGCGAACATTTCAGTTTGGGTTTGTCTGTTGCTGTCTCTTGGCCACGTTGGCATGGGGCTTTACTGGGTAAGAGACCATGGAGCTCCAGTGCCCTGGGCATCAGATCAAGAGTGTATTTTGTTGATGGCACTTATGACTTGGTGATATTATCCTTGGTCACGTGGCCAGGATGGCTTATGCCAGAATCCCTGCTCATTCATAAAGTTACTATTTCCCCTTTAAAATGACTCAGGACTTTGGAAGGATGCAATGGATTTTAATGCATT
Source organism: Microtus ochrogaster (assembly GCF_000317375.1). NCBI lineage: Eukaryota > Metazoa > Chordata > Mammalia > Rodentia > Cricetidae > Microtus > Microtus ochrogaster. The sequence continues at coordinate 56,620,838 of NC_022027.1, read as the reverse complement.
GGAGTATCAAAATTTCATTCTGTGACTCAGAGGCAGCGTTACAAGAAGCCTTACAAATGATTGCTTGTGGATCTGAGATAGAACATGGACGAGGACATGGGAAGACTTGAGATTTGCAGCTTCCAGTTGCTGAGACTGCTAGCCCTCTGCTTTGCTGCAGGATTCATAGCTGAGGTTTTAACCAAGAACAGGTCGGAAGTACGTAAAACAAACTGCATCTGTACCAAGCCTCTCATCATTATTACCCAAATAATTCAGTATAAAAGCTGCACGATATCCACCCTGCATTAGGCATCATAAGTAGTCTAGAGGTGGTGAGAAGTACCTGGAGGGGGCGTGTGCCGTCTGCATGAGGGCCTGATGGCAGTGGGGTCCAGGGGACCAGTCTCCTGAAGATACCTAGGGACAACTGTCTGCATGAGGCCACATTTCTCCGTGTCTTTTAAGCAGAGTGATACATTGTAACAAATTAAATGCAGAAGGAGGTCTGAAACCCAGCTGTGTTTTATTAAGCCGGACATTAAAGAGATTTGCAAAAATGTAGAACAGTGTAATTCTACTCTCTGAATCGAGCTGCTTTAGAAACTGTTTTTCATGCGAGATGCTGTTTATGTTGGGATGCACTGGGTCTGAGGTTGGCTCTGAGCAACTTAATACGCACGTAGATGGGTCTCCGTGTCACTTTCTGTTGTGGTAAACATATATGTAGTGTAAGCACACACATATATGACTCAAAGAAATGATCTGTTTGGAGTCCTCATGTGCCTCAGCTGGCCTCAAACTATTAGGCTCGAGTAATCCTCCTGCCTCAGCCTCCCAAGGAGCTGGGAGTACCCATACACACCCATACACTATGCCCAACTAGTCCTCAGTAATTTTAGGCACAAGCGGATTCTAAGACCACAACATGTCAGTTGCTACTTTCTGATAACACAGAAGAGAAAGCCAAGGGAAACTCTTCTTTTGGCTCAAGCAGAGGTTTAATGAGGGACTCTACCGAGGAGTCCTGGCCCTGAAAGAAGTCCTTCAGCCCCTCACGAGGAGTTTACTCAACCAGCAGACAAAGGGGATAGGCCTGCTGAATTAATGAGTTTCCTTCAACTCCAATCACCATGGCTTCAGGATGCCGTCTTGACAGCCTGGGCATTCTGGGTAATGTCCAGTCTTGCTGTGTGGTATGCACGAGGCTGAGAAGAAGGCAGTCTGCGATGCAGTTAGGGACAGGGATTCAAGGGCCTCGTTCTGAGGTTGGGACCTGCAGTTGATTTCTCTGACACTTCCCTTAAAAGCCCAAGTTTTGATGTTGATAGTATTTCCCTATGATGAAAAGGGGACTTTGAATTATTGCTGAGTGTTTCTGGCATTTTATAGATATCACCAATTTAAAAGGATCCGGTTTCCTGGAGTTTCTGCTCTAATTTTGTATGCAAAGTTATCTCACGTGAGTAGCTGTTTTTCATAAATCATTTTGTTAATTTTATTGACTTTTTGAGATCAATCCTACCCATATTGTCTAGGCTGTGATTCCCCTGCTTCAGCCTGTGATGTCTATATTGAAGCTGTTGGTATAGGTGATAGGTATTTATAAGTGCTTATAGTCTTTATAAAATTGTTTTTAGTCTTTAAAAATCTGACCACTAAGAAGATAGTTTAGGCAGCATTGATATTTGTAGAGAATTTTTAAAAGCAGCAAGAGCTGGGCCACAGAGTCGAATGCTTTAAAAAATTAATTAATAATCCCACACTTTGGAACTATTTTGTTTTTTGGTGTTCTGTATTAGTCTTTGACCGTTTCATACAGGACGTACTGAGTTTGGGGCCCTTTAATCCCATATTCTGCTCTCATTCCCAGGTTTCCCTCTGAGACGCTTCCCAGCAGCGTCTTTCCTCCTTTGATCTCTCTCTCCTTCTTTCTATCATGTTATATTAAGAATCCCAAACCGCCTGGGACCAAAAGCAGGCCCTCTCTCCTTCAACACCTCAGAATTAATTTTTTGGGGGTAGGCAGTGATGCTGGAGGTGGCACGTAGGGTTTCACACGTTCTAGGCAAGGACT
>NC_022027.1:56607591-56618272 GCF_000317375.1 Microtus ochrogaster | reverse complement strand
GGACTAGAAATGTGTGGTGCTCTTATATCAAAAGCGCTTCAATAGACTGCAAGTTTTATTTTATGCTTAGGGTATTTATGTGACCCAGTCTAAAAGGAAAATCCTTCTCACCCCTAACAAGAGACCTTGATTGAGTACGGTGCTTTGGAGAGTTGATTAGAGCAGATGCCTGGGTGCACACCTCAGCTCCGCCAGGAAATGGCCTTGTGACTTCATTCGGTTTGACCCCGTATCTCTCCGGTGGCCTGGTTTTGAAGCACTAATAGCATATCGTGTTTTGTGCACAAAGCCCTACCTGCCACTTAACTAACCCTGGTAAGTGTTGGTGTGGTTTTATTGATCACTGCCTCGTTAACTTGTGGCTTATTTTGTCATGACATCAGGATGTTTTGATGGCTGCGCACGTGCACATACTCACAGGCCTGAAATGAACCTCATTGTCTTTCCCCATGAGCCTTCCTCCTCTTTGTTGTTGTTTCCTGGGGTCCAGAGTCTCTCACTGGGACCAGAGCTCTCTGCTCGGGCTGAGCCCACTTATTAGTCAACCCAGAGGAATCCTTCTGCCTCTGCTTTCCCGTGTCCCTGAGAACTGGGATTGCAAGTGTGCACCAAAAACCAAACTTAGGTTCCCATGTTTGCATGGCAAGCATTTTATCCACTGATCCATCTCATCAGCTCTGATATCAGAAGTTTTATCTCATTTAGCAGCATTATCCTCAAGCAAGTTTTGCCTGGAAAGTTATACCTATGAACCCAACGTAGGGCGTTATAAAAGTCTAGTAATATGTTAAGATTTTTTAAGAATCTTTATCTTGTCCAGTTCAGCCTGAGTTGGTACAAGTTACCTAATAATACCCTGTTGATGGAAATCCTCAACATTTGCTTAAATGTTTAAAAACCTCCTGGCTCACGAAATTCTTATGTTGTCCCGCAATCTTCCTCCACTCCTAGCCCCAGATCTGCCCTGCAAGGCTGTATGGAACTCATTTAATGAAAACCCCTCTCAATATTGACAGTGGGCAGATGGGTTCTGGACAGTTGGCTACTGGCTAAAATGACTACATTTTGTCATAATTTAGATGGCTCAGAAGACTTTGCTTTCTACAGATGAAATAACTAAGCCTCGAGATTGTAGCTTCAGCATAGGGACTTTCCCCTTGAGCCTGTGAGGCTGTGAACTAGATGGGCATGGACAGTGTTTTGATTTCTGGGACCTCTCTCACAAAAACACCCTTTGAATGGCCATCCCTTCTGGTGGTGGTCACTGTCGCCAACACCTGGGAGGACAAGTTTGGGAGAACAGGTTTATTTTGGCTTGTAGCTTCGGAGGGCTCAGCTCTTGGTTGCTGGGTGGCAGAAGTGTGTATTCCTACACACTTCCTAAGTGAGGTCCTTCACTTAATGCAGGATAGAAAGCAATGTACCAGGCCAAAAGAGGCCAGGGCCAAGATATCTATAAGGACTCATTCCCAGCTACCTCTCCTAGTTAAAGCTCCTTCTCAAGTTTCTAGAGCCTCCCCACATTCTACCACTGTGTGGGGACCAAACATTTGGCGAAGGAGTCTATGGGGGACATTTGTATTCAAATTCTAATCCCTGGCTGCTTTGGCTTTAAATTCAACTCTGGATGTTTGGTCTTTGTGTGTCCTCCTCAGGATGGACGCTCTGTGAGGGTGGAGTTTACCGCTTCCTATTGACCCCCGAGGGAGGTCCTTGCAACAGGCAAGAGAGCCTGCTGGTCTGGAGCTCTCTGTGGTGAGCCGGCCTCCAGCTCATGGTGATCCTCCTGCCTCTCTCTCGGTGCACCACCACACCCAGCTTGAAGCGCCGTAGTTTATACAGCTTGCAGAACTTGGCCTACAATTCAGTATTGAAATGATACCATTAAAGATGAGCTAGAAATCTCCAATGTGAACCTGTTCTTCACTTTGCACAAGAAAATAGTAACTAATCTCTCTTGTGTATCACAGCCAATCAGTTCTTCAGGACTGAAAGGGACCCCTCTAAGGAGAAAGTAAAAGACCTCACAGGAGCCATATCTGCAATTACATGCAACTTCCAAATATATTCAGAAAAGCATTTTCCCCAGTGTGAGCATTTCCTAGAGGGAAAGGCTCTAATCCTATCCAAGGCAGGAGTATGCTGTGCTATCGTTGGTTACTGGGTCAACCCAGCTGGCGAAGGCTTTCTACCACAGCCCCTGCCAAGTGTTGCGAGAACCTAGCCTGACTTTCCCTGCTAATTAAACAAGAACTATGAATCTCGAGGTGCCATCAAGACATTACAATGTATAAGAAAAATACAGTGTGGAAATTCCGTCATTTTATGTCCAAGTAGTTCCATTTTTCTGGGGATTTCAATCATTTTCTTATGTAATTTGCAAAGACTACCTGGAATTGTAGAAAATATGTGTACAATTAAAGTGACAGGCGCTGAGAATCTGAGCAGATAATTAGGGAAATGTGGGTCCCTTTTCCTGGGGGGGTTTGTGCCTGTCTGCCACACCAGTAGCTGCGCTTGCCGTGAGTGAGGACGTTTGTTTGGGTCAGCGCTCGCGAGCACAGTCCAGGGACTCACTGGATTGTTTCTTCAGGATTTTGGAATCAGGAAGGCAGCCTGCCTTCCGAGCCAGCTTTCACACGTGCCCTGCAGTAGGATTGGTTTAATCGTTTGATTCAATAGGTTGGTGACTTTGAGCGAGTTCATAATAATTCAACGTGGGTAGAAGGTATAGAAATCAGAACAACGAAAGACGGAGTCTCGGGTTGAGGAAGGTCTGAGTACAGGTAATGGACACGAGTTATGGAAAGGGATCGGAAGCTAATTGTTTTTACAGCTCTAATTCTCTCCTGGAAATTTTTGTTTCCAGTGGTGGATAGATGTGAAAGTGTGAAATCCCGTGTAAGCTCTCTAGCTCCCATTCCAAACGCCTGCTCTGTGTGTGATAACAAAACTCCCTGCGTTGTCTTATCATTTGGTCCCTGAAGAGAGTGGCGCAGGTTTGAACATCTCATCCACCAGCCGCTGCCCAGAGTCCACCCCCCTTCTCTGTTAAAATAAATTGGCCACTATATTTAATAACACTTTAAACAGAGGTAATTAATTGTGACATGTTTTGATGTTCTGTAGGGAGAGGAAACACATGATTTTGAACAAATGTATAAGAGAGTCTTTGAAGGCTGAAGTTACTTGCCTAAGAACAATCTTAACTATTTGGTTTTTCTCTGGCTTGTAACAAAAATATAGGGGTAAGAATGGCAAGAATTCCAGGATTCGAACATTAGGTCTGTTTACACAGCAGGTTCGGCCTATGTTTTCAGTTTGTGAATTACTAGGATAAATTAGGGAATTTTCAACCCTATAATGATCTGATTGGTTCTCTTGGTAAAAACAGATATGCTTTTGAGAACAGCACATCCTGTTTTCACTTGTTTTTTTTAAATGACCATGTATCCGAATGTGGTACCAGGCTTAAATGTTTTCCCCTTTAGGGCAGTTTTACCATCTGTAGTCTAGGCCAGTCTCCAACTCACTAGGTATTCCAGGCCGACCTTGAACTGCAGGTAATCTTCCTGCTTCCGCCTCCCAAGTGCTGGGATTGCAGGTGTGAGCCACACACGCAGCTGCCAAAGACTGATTACTGCATCTGCTTTTCATATGAAGATGGGTCCGGAAGTTAGGCAAGTGGGGTTATGTCCACATGGATCCTGTGACTTCTGTGGGCCCCAGTCAGGGAGATTTGATTTTGCCCAAAGGAAGGGGCTTGACTTGTAAGTAATCTTACTGGTTTTTGTTTGTGTATTTGCATATTTATGAATGTGTGCGCATATGGAGGTCGGCGGTGGATGGCAGGTGCTCCTCTACCACTCTCCACCTGATATTAAGGCAGGGTCTCCCCAGTGAGCCCAGGAATTTCTGGTTGGGCTACTCTAGCTAGCCCCACCTTGCTTCAAGGATCGCCTGCCTGGGTTACAAGTTGGCTGCCACACCTGATGTGGGACCCCCCTCTGTATGCTGGGATTACCATTGATGAATAAAGAAACTGGCTTGGCCTGATAGGGTAGAGCAAAGATAGGCGGGAGAGGGGGGAACTAAACTGAATGCTGGGAGAAAGAAGGCGGAGTCAGAGAGAAGCCATGGAAGCCCCGCTGGAGAAAGATGTGCTGAAACTGCTGGTGGGCCACGACATCACGGTGATGCCCAGATTAATAGAATTCGGTTAGATTAAGATGTAAGAGTTAGCCAATAAGATGCTAGAGCTAATGGGCCAAGCAGTGACTTAAATAATATAGTTTTTGTATGATTATTTCGAGGCTGAGCAGCCAGGAACCAACAAGCGGCCTCCTCCAACACCACACGCACCTGGCACTTACATGGGTGCTGTGGACCCAAGTTCTAGTCCTCCTGAAGGTACTCACTGAGCAGTCTCCTTAGCCCGGAATGACTCGTCTCCTATAGTCTTTGTTATAAGCCTTGCACACAAAGGACAGAAGCCACACTCCCTGATTTTTCCGCAGGTAGATATTCCCAGGGCACATACACAGGCGCCTGTGCTTCCACATGGGCTGAGCTCACCCCCTCCTCAGCATGCATCCCAGGCCTAGCAGATCTCCAGGCCTTTGGGCAGTGTTGCCTTGGGAAGGTGGAGACAGTAATAGTGGTTTCTAACCTGAAGAAGCCTTAGGATTCCAGTCCAGTTTTTTTCTCTGCTAGACAGGAATGAGAAGCTCCTTTCTGTGGGGTACGAGAGTGGGCTCTACCTTGTCCAGAAGGCGGAAGGGCATCAGTGAGTATATACCATGCATGCCTGAGGTGAGGATGCTACCACTCCGAGGTGTGGTGGAGGGGAAGGTTTCTATTGTAGACATGAGGGAACGTGCAGCCAGAGGCGTCTGGAAGAGTCGTTCATTGAACGTTGCCAGCAGGGTGAACTAGGCCATGAGAGAGGAGAGAGAAAGGAAAAGAGGAAGAGAAGAGACACCAAGAGAGGGGACCATGAGAAAGGGGCCAAGAGAGTGTCTGAACAAGATGGCAGGGATATAGAGGACTGATGGGGAGGGGGTGTCCATGGATGAGGAGTTTAGGGTAGGGCAAGGGTGAGAATTGCTGAGAAGAAGCCGCAGGTACCCAGGGAGCCTGGAGGCCAGCGCGTGCTTTGGTTTGCTAGTAGGGACCACAGATAGCCATTTGTCCTGTTTCTTTTGGACCTGAAAATACACAAGGGTCTCTGACCCAGACCCAATTTCACTTCTCTAAGATCCTTCTCTCTTCTGCTCCCTCTCACCACCGTGGGCACTGCTAAAGCCCCCCACAGGAAGTCACCACTCTTCCTATGCCCTTTACTCTTCCTGAGCCTCCGGGCCAAGATCTGTGAGGTGGGACAGACTCACGTCTGCATGGAGCAACTGGCTCTGGTGTCCCCAGGGTCTACACTCCTGGATGAAGTCCTAGCTGGTGTGACGGCAGCGCCCGCCCGCTCACCGCCGATGCCTAGGAACGCTCTGGGTGACCTCCGCTATTAAGCAGCTGCGCACAGCCCCGGTCACCGTGGCAACTGGGCTCTGTTTACAAAAATGAATAAGGACTTCAAGCCTGGGGCATCCACACCATGGATAGGGCTCCCCTTGGAAACTGACTGCCTGCCAGATTGCCAGGGCTAAACCAAAACAAAGACAAACTAACCAAAGTAGCCTGGAAGTATTCTACCCTTGGGGGCATGGACCAGGCCCCCAAACGTCAGGATCGTTCTTCACTGGGCAAAACATTCCAGGCTGAGAAAGACAGACGCCCAGACTGTGGCCCCAATGTGGTGGTGCACTAGCTAGCCCGGCTTCTCAGCTGTGGGTTCAGATGGAAGTAGTGTTGCGTAGTGTTTAGTACTGGAAATGCAAGGTTTGAAATCTTCTTTTGGGTTATATATTTTTAAAAAAGGATTTATTTGTGTGTGTGTGTGTGTGTGTGTGTGTGTGTGTGTGTGTGTGTGTGTGCACATGCCTGCCTGGGGGCATCAGGTTTGCTAGAGCCAGAGTGTGAGGTGGTTGTGAGTCATCTGTCATGGATGATGGAACTGAACTGGACTCGGGTCCTCTGGGGAGCAGCGAGCACTCTTAACAACCTCTGAGCCAACTCTCCTGCTCCCAGGCTGGGTTTTGATGCAATCAGTGTAGCTGCATTTAAGTCTGCAATGCACCCTCCAAACCTGTCAGGAGCAGGTAGCGTTGGAGTGTATCCTCTCTGAGTTCTTTTTTTTTTTTTTATGATGAGTGATTGTCTTTTGTGTCCCAAGTCCCCTGCCCTCTAGAAACGGTGAGCACACTGTGAAGTGTGGAGCCTCTTGTGACCTGCGTCTGGGTGCTTCTGTGTCCTCGGGTTTCATAATTCTGTGGCTGGAGCCTTTTAGCGCTCATGGGTCTTCACCTTGACAAAGCAAAGTCAGAACCTGGGTCTTCTGATGCCCTGCTATAGAGCTCATGGCCCAGACCATGTCTTATTTCCATGAGTCTCCTTGGTGTGGCCCAGAAGACCTCGTGGAAGGAAATGTGCCGGGGTGGCAGAGAAGGCGGTCACTGGTGTTTTGTCAAGAGAACACATGTCAGGATTATGAACCAGAGGAAGGGCAGTCTTGGCTGTACAGTTTACTGCAAGCGTTCACTACCCCATAGCCTTGTTCACTACCCACATGGCCTTGTTCACTACCCCACGGCCTTGTTCACTACCCCATGGCATTCACTACACCCATGGCATCTTGAGGTCTCTCAACTGCTCATCCCGCCCTCATCAAGAAGTTTGAGGGAGACAAGAGGAGGGAGCCTGGGGCGTACCCTCAGTTGCAAAGACAGGGATGGGAACTTGCTTAAACCAGAATTCCTTCTTAGAACAATCCAGGTCTACCTTTGCCCCCTCTGCCCCTCCTTCCTTGAAGCACAGTGAGCCCTGGGGCCTGGCAGGTGTTTGGGACGGCAGCTCTGCCTGGGAAGGTATTTAGCCCTTGAGGCCAGTGCAGCTCCTGGGCCAGCTGCTATTGTTTGCTCCTGATAGTTCCTTGTGAGGTCTCCTGTTGATAAACCAAACCAAATCAGCGGTAGTTTTCCTTTAACCAAGGATTTCAGTTAAAGCATCACCTCAGGTGTCCTGGCAGTTCCCACCATCATGGTAAATTTGACTCCAATAGCCCATATGACAAATTCCCTTTCTATTCGCTTGCCAATGAGGTTAAAATACTGATGGAGGGGTAGGGAGATCAGTCGGCTGTATTTGAGAATTCATCACGTGGGGTAAGGTGCTGATAAATCTAATAACTCATTAGTCTCTCTGTGTGTGTGTGTGTGTGTGTGTGTGTGTGTATGCATATGATGCATGTTCATGTGTGTCGGTTACACTAGTCCATGTGTGTATATGTGCCTGTGGAGCCAGAGGACAACCTGCATATTAGGGTTCAACACTTCGTACTTTTTGTCTGAGACAGGCTTTCTCATTGACCTGGGACTTTACCAACTAGATCAGGCCAGCTGGCCACCGCCCCCCTCCGTCTCGATGGGATTGCAAGCGCTCTCCTCCATACTTGGTTTTTCATTTGGATTTTGGGGATCCAACCTCGGGACCTCATTCATGCAAAGCAAGTGCTTTATTGGTGGGGTTCTTGCTCCTTCGAGTTTGGTGCTTCACACCAGGGAATTGAGAACCAGGGAAAACAGCCATCGTTCCCAGGGTTATCCTGGCACTGCCTTGAGTCCCAGATGCTGTTGGGGAAGAGATGCGGAGAGACTTGTCAGGTGTCCTGCCTGGTGCCGTCAGGGTTCCTATGCTGGTTCGAGCTGGTAGCAGGATGCTGTTCTGGACAGTGCAGCAAACCGGTCCCTTGGGATCTGTCAGACGGTGGGCATGGTAATCTCAAGTTGGTTGGAGGGAAGCCTGCACTGGCCATAGCTACCTTGATTCTGAATGTGAGTCTGATAAACTAAATAGATTCATTCATTCATTTGGTGAGCAGGGAGTGACAGCATCCTTACTCAGACAGGCTGATTTTCAACATCTCAATGTTGTTGTAAATAGGAGTGGCAGAAAATGTGACCCTGGGGAATTGAAGGCTTTGCTCTACTCTGTGCACAGATTCTGTTTCCCCAGTGTCCCTGATCATTACACAAACATCTATCAAGGGCCAGAAACACACAGAGACACCTAGAGAGGGGAGGGTGTGTCCTCTGTGTTCCCTCTGGTTCATCCTTTGGTCCCTTCCATCAGGGAGAGGAAATAGCAGTCCATTTCTATTGGGTACTTTGGTAATAGCAGTTTTAAGAAAGATTTGGAACAGGAAATTAAAACTCTTGAGAAACAGGTGGTCTGGGGACAACTGCTGGGCTGTATTATTCTCATTTCCCGGGGACGCTATCCAGCTACCACTGGTAATGGCTGCTTTTTATGTTGAACTAGCTTGTCGGTAAGTCAGTGACATAGACTGAGAATAGAAACCAGCACTGTCCCATGCTCTAACTGCCAGCCCGGTGTCCATCCCGGTTTTGTGGCTCTGGCTGTTGTGATGCCTTAAATGCTAACCACACGCCTGGTTAACTTCACACCTCCAGAGTCCCCACTGCAAAATGCTTCCTTCTTTCGTAGTCTGAGACCTTCCATGATGGCACCATGAGGTGTGTGTGTGTGTGGGGGAGGGACAGAGCTTTGCCTTGATACGGCATCTTTACTTGAATACACAAGGGGACCAGTGTGTTCCAGTTTTAATGGGGAGGGCAAAATTGCTTTCCAAGTTTGCTTTTTTAAAGTGTTTTCTGTCAAGTTCAGCAGGATTGGCAAACTAGGTCCTTCTGTTGTGTTTTCTGTTCTTTATGTCACTTGTATTCTCTGACCCAGTGCTGAAATTGAAATAGAGATGCTTCCCCTAGTCCTAACTCTCTGAATGCTTCCTGACCAGGAAGGGAAGAAAACATACCAGGGCGGGGGAAGGGGGGCCGTGGTGGGGAATGTTTTATACTAAGTGGTGTCTAGCATGTGCAAGGAAGGTCCTAGGTTCCCTATCCAGCACTCAGCTTCTCAAATACTTCAAGTCAGGATAGAGATGCTATTTTGAACATTTGCTCTATTTGGTTACCTCCGGTACTTCCTGCAAAGTACAGATAAACAGCATCACAAATGAGAGAATGAAGCCTCAGGATACAGGGAGAGCCAAGGTGCAATGCTAAGCATTTTCACAACTGCATTTTGTATGTGTGTATTCAGATAGGTCTCTCTTTAGCTCAGGGTAGCCTGGGATTTGTGGCAATCCTCCTGCTTCAGCCTGCCAAGGGATAGAACTACAGGTGTTGGGTACTATGCCTGCCAGCTAAGACTCCAGTTCTGGAGGATTGTAGACCAGAGAGGAGGAGGAAGTTGGGCTAAAGCTTTCAAGAAGACAGAAGGATGTTGTGGGGCAGGGATGTCGTGGGGCAGGAACACCCAATGACCGAGTTCTGTGTCCTAGAGGGATGCTGGGGTTGTTTCTGTAGTACTATCTATCCGGAAGAGAGACAACCAGGGCAGAAGCCAATCCAGCAACACTGGCCTTGGTCTGAATTGCTTGTAACATAAAGGGGAGTACATGTGATAGTTTCAATGTAGCTAATACTCAAAAACATTTTCATGGCAAGAGTTCAATGACCAGGAAGCCTGGTGTGTAGCTCAGTTGGCAGAGTGCTCTCCTAGCATGCGTGAAGCTCACGGATTCGGGTCCCAGCACTGAAGAGTGGCGCATTGTAACACGTGCCTGTGTTCCTAGCACTTGGAAGGTGGAGGCAGGGCTTACAGGTCATCCTTGGCTACATAGTGAGATCAGGCTAGCCCGGGGCTACATGAGATCCTGTCTCAAATACACACACACACGTGTACACATGCATGTACACACCTCAACATACATGCCCCCCCACATACACGTGCACACATATATGCAATGAGAAAGGACATAGAACAAAGTCATACTTCATTTCCCAATTCACCTCTGGCATCAGTGGCCCCTATCTTAGGAAAATGCTGTTTACAATTAGTTATTCATTCTATCATTTTTCTGTTTATATATATGTGTGTGTGTGTGTATAGTTATAAAGATTTAAGAAATCAATTTTTCTTTTTCTTTATTTCTTGTGCATGTGTGTGCATATATGTGCGCACATGTGTGTATGTGTGTGTGCGTGTATGTGCATGTGTGTGTGTGTGCGTGCGCGTGTGTTTGTGCGCGCGTGTGTGCTTTGAGCCAGGGTCTGACACTGTATCCTGGGATGGCCTCGGGCTCAATCTGCAGCCCATATTGGTCTCACACTGGTCATAACCCTGCTGCCTCGATCTTCTGAGAGCTGGGATTACAGACCGTGCATCATAGCAACCGGTTATTCTTTATGTGATTTTCTACTGCTAAAAACTTCGCATCACTGAGACACTTCTATTGAGTGTATACCACTGAGAGGCAGAGGCAGCAGGATTGCCAGAAGTTTGAGACCAGGCTTTTATTTCTCTGCTACTCACTTTGTTAAAAAAAATACAGTTGAGATTTCTTTTTGTTTTAGCGTGCCAGAGAGAAAGAATATTATGCTTAAATCCAGGCCTGCAGATTGCTCCCAGCCACATGCCTTAGTGTTTGGAAATAAAAGGGTTTTTAGCCCTTCATAAGAAGTAGACATCAAAGAGCTCTCTCTCTCTC
>NC_022027.1:56602406-56607486 GCF_000317375.1 Microtus ochrogaster | reverse complement strand
TCTCTCTCTCTCTCCCCCCCCCCATTTCTTATCTTCTCTTTTTAGAATCATCAGCACAAGGAAATCATTTGCTACAATAAGGATTTGTGGAAGCATATTTGTTAAAATACAGAAAGAGGAAAAACTTAATGTGTTAAGCCTTTTCTACGAACAGTGTGGGGATCTGAGTTTATATAGCACGGTTTTAAGCTTCATGGGTGACAGGCTCATTCAGATATCTGTTGGTGTAGACATAATGCAAAGGCCCAAGACAGATCTGAATATCAAGGCCAGTCACATTTCCCCTTGTTATCAGTCCTGTCCTTCACAAATACTGATTAAAAATGAAGGCCGTTTCCACTTTCCCCTGTTTTAGTTTACTTGCCTCATGGTACACCGTGTCACGGCTGAGTTGGGGCCCTCATTCCAGAAAGCATACTTCCTCTCTGGTTGGAAATTATCCATATTTTGTTTGACCTTCAGAAGACTTGTGGCCTTACTGGAGGGCATGCCAAAGTTTGTCCTGGCAAGGCCGGGGCTGTCGGAGGCTTGTCTCCATGGGGACTGCTTTACGGAGCCGTTAGAATCAGTGGGCGGAAGGTGGCTGAAGTAATACAGGCTTTCCAGTCCTTCCCAGCCAAAAAGTCAAGGGGTGGTTTTCAGATGGGCAGTATTTTCAATCCCTGCCCCAGAGTTCCTGTTTGTCTGAACCTTTGAGGACTTTGCCAAGGTTAGGGTGTTCTTTGCAGCTGACCTTGGCAGGAAGAGGGCATCGTGTCCCATTTGTCACTTTGTTAGTGCCAGTGATCCTCTAAAGTTTGTCAACCGCAGAGCTCGGAAATTGGGTCACGTGCCTTTTGAGCAGCGTGTTTTTCCGGGTTCTTCGTAAAGATGTCGGCAGCTGAGGCTGTAGCTTGTGCTAGCTCTTGCCTAGCATGTGTGCAAGATCCTGGTACATGTGGGAGAGAGAGCTTCGTCCATGACGTGTTTGCTGCTTGCGTGCTTGTGTTCGGTCTCAAGTCCAGTTCCCAGAATCTACATAGGAAGTCAGACATGATGGTGCGTGCTTGCTATCCGAATGCTGGGGAAACAGATAGTAGGTTACTGGGGCTCACTGCTCTGTCAGCCTGGCCTGACGATACACCCTGCCTCAGAACAAAAAACAAAAGCCAGAACATAACAAAATGGAACAAACCCAAACCCCAAACCAAGGTAAATGGCTCCTGTAGAATAATACCCAAGATTGACCTCTAGTCTCTGTTTCCATGCACATGTATGTGCATGTATATCACACGCATTCACATGTACACATATACACACATACATATATGCACACATGCATGCAAACACGCAAATGTTCACATGAACACACCTTGGTTTGACCACCAATACCACAAAATATAACAAACTACCACCCCCTGCCTCAGTGAACACAGTGAGTAGCAACTTCCACATTCATGTGCCCCACACAAGTGAACACACATATACATATGCATGTACAACACACATGTACACACATGCACCTTCAGCACATACATACACACACACACACACACACACACACACACACACACTCGAGAAATGTTTTGCAGCTGACAAAGCAGAACTGGTAAGCGCAGGAAAAATAACCAAGGAAAATGAGTAGAAAGAAAGATGCATGTTTTGATAATCTTGGCGCAATGTTTTTTCAAAGGCCAACCTCAGATTTAAAGTATTATCCAGATGTAGTCTTTGGCCTCCAGTCATTTTCTGATAGGAATCCAGCCTTGAGGTGAACTTGGACACAGGCTGTTTTCTCTTCCTTTTAATTACTGAGTGGCTGACCTGCTCTCTCTCTGTTTTCTGTTTTCTCCGCTTGTCCCCTTCGGTCGCTTTCTTCCTGAGCCGCTGTTTATTCTGGAACACTGGATACCCACGTTTAGAAATTAGGGTTTGTGCGCCTCTGTCCTAACCAGGAATGGGGAAAATATGATCTGATGGTAATCCACAAGTTTCAGTAGACTCAGGGGGCTGCTAATCCACAGCTCTGTGCCCAGAATTCCAATCTGCAAAGCTTCGGTTCACTGGTGATTGATAGCCTTTGAGGCTCACTCTGTGCAGGCTTTCCGGCCCTGTCTTCGCTGGCTACTCCCTCACCCTGTTTAAGAGGAATCTTTCCTTGTTAGCTAGCATTAGGCTATACACCGTTAAAATCCACATTTTCTGTTTTTGTTTTGTTTTTAGTGCTGGGATCAAACCAGAGCCTTGTACATGTTAGACAGATGCTTTTTGCATAGTCCCAAGTTCAGATTTCTTACTGGGCAAGTCTGACTCATTAATCTCTTACAGATATCTTTCTCTTAAATTTACAGAATTCTTTGATGCCCAGAACTTTAGTCCATTTCTGCAAGACAGGCAGTATTTACTCCAAGGCAAAACTCAAATGAAGGAAATAAAATCCGGGTGAGGCAGCTTGTGTGTTGGGGTGGGGCGGGAGAGGGTGGATCTGAACCCCCGTCTTCAGACTCTCAAGTTCAGCCTTTCTCACTTGGTTCTGGTCGTATATTTTTGTTTTCTCTTTTGGAGAAAAAAACGGTAGGAGAAGGAACGAGAGATATCCTGTTGCCTTTTCATATGTGAGTATTATAGTTTGGCTTGTGTCAAACTTTCCAGTTAGTTTTGGAAAACTTTTAAGCTCACAATCTTCTTTGTCTTGATAACCCCCCTAGGGTCACAAGGACAGTTGTTATCCGTATTCTCAAAAAGGAAATACAGGGCTGAGGACGTGGCTTAGTTGGTAAAGTGTCTTCCTCGTATGCATGGAACCGCAGGTTCGATCCAGCACCCGCACCGCATTAATTGTGCCTGTCACCCTGCTAAAGATCATGGCTTCAGAACTACCTGTTTATAAATTGTTCATAGTATAATGGCTCTTAGGACCTGGGGCTCCTGGGAAACACTCTGGGTGGGAGTAATTTTCAATATGGAGAGGTGGTGACCGTGGACGGCTATGGGGTCTACTCAAGCCTGGGTACTGTTTGCTTCTCTGTGTGCCTATTTCCTATGCTGACTTGTTCATTCCAGTGTATTTAGATAGAAAAAATAATATAATTCTGTTTTGGCTTCTAATACACTTTTTAGTGTTTTTCCGGAATTTTCTCACTTATTGTCTTTCATATTACAAAGTTTTATTAGGACTCATTTTTGCTGTGCAGTAATAAAAGAATGGCCCCTTTGGGGGGCTGGAGAGACGGCTCAGCAGTTAAGAGCACTTGCTGCCCTTGCAGAGGACTTGGGTTCAGTTTCTAGCACTTACAGCTCCTGTAATTCCAGTTCCAGGGATTCTGACTCCCTCTTCTGGCCCCTGTGGGTACTGCACACATGTGCTGCACATACATGCATAGAGACAAACATGCATACACATAATAAAAGGAAAAAAATGAAGGAGTACCCCTTTTGAAGACTGCAGGAAGTAATCTAGGGAATTATATCTTTGAAGCAATACATTTTTATTAATTTTCTTTAAGTGTTGAAATTTCTTTCTTAGTTATGAGCAGGGCATGTCTGGTGTTCTGGATAAGAGAAGTTAAGATGCCAGGAGTTAAGTGAGCATAGTTATTTTTTTTTTTTTTTGCTTTCTTTGGTCAAATGTGTAGTTTTACTATAAACTACTGAAAATTTCCTGTTCTGGCTTGATTTTAAAAAAAAAACCACTTCCATTCACCGTTTCTGTGTAACTTCCTGTGCCTTTTATCGTAGAGAAGAATAAAATTCGGGACAAATTACCAGTTGCCTTTTAGCAGAGAGACTGCGCGTTTTAGAAAGGAGCTTGAGAAGTAGATCTTCCTGAGTCTGCCTGTGTGTGTCCTCAGACCCCCGCTCCTCTTGCGGGAACACTTGAGGACTCTGTACCGTAATTTGGTTTCTAAAAGTTGCAGGAGTATTGCACCAGAGAAGGCATTCTGTATGGCATCGTCTGTGTTTTCTTTATGAAATGGCACTTTGCGGCCCGTAGCCCTTCCTGGACTACTTGGCACACGGCAGCCATTTGTATAGAGAGTACTGGCTGAAGGATCTCTTCTCTATGATGGTCCCGGCCGGTGCTGGTCTGCGTGAAGGTGGGAAGGAGTAGTGAATCCAGATTCCTGGGAGGAGCTGCAGAGGAATAATTTTGGCCCTGGTGCTAAAATTGTGGTTAATCTGGAGTATCAGTTACCTCTGTTGTGATAAAATGCCTGATAAAAGCACCTCGAGGAAGGAAAGGTTGTTTTGTTCACTGTCAAGAGGACAGTTCATCAAGGTGAGAAAACCTAGAAGCAGGGGCATGAGGCCTTCTGGTCACACTGTGGCGGAAGTCCAGAAATGGAGAGATGGATGCTGGCACCCAGCTCACTTTCTCCTTGTGTCCAGTCCAGGGTGGGTCTAACCCACTCTAGGCTCTCCAGTCCAGGGTCCCATCCCATGGAATGGTGTCTTCCACAGTCGGGTGGGCCTTAACCTACTCTGGGATCTCTGTCACAGACTTGCCCAGGGTTTTGCTTCCTAGGTCATTCTAGACCCTGTCAAGTTGTTAAACAATACTAACCCCCACATCTGGGAGGTGTTGGTTCAATATGCTCGTCATCCCACCGAGGTGTTTGGGGAAGGAAACCATGAGAACCTGGGGGTAGGGTAGCCACAGGAACGTTATCAGCCCTACTTATCCATTTAGGTTGAAGGTCTCTTAGCAATAGGAACACGAATGGTCTTTAAATGCCATCTTGCTGTGGACTAAATTCCCAGAAGTCCACCCTTCTTACGTGAGCTCACTTTCTTCAGCTTTGTATTCAGACTTGGTGAGTGTGGGCCTAGGGTCCTTCATGGTATCTAATTCCGTGTCAGTTTTAAACATGTTTCTTGCATCATGAAAGAACCCATAGTGTTTTAGTGAGTTAGAAGGAAAACAGATGTCAAAAATCCACATGGGCCATTGTGTAAACAGGCAGGGAGCAACTGAGTGTCTAGCCCTGGCTAGGGTGAGCTCACTAACACTGAGTGTGAGAAGGGATGAGCTTGAGGTGGACACAGGCCTTGATCCAGGGCTAGAAAGGCCTTCAGAAGTATGAGAAGTGCAGGCAGAGCT
>NC_022027.1:56601081-56602271 GCF_000317375.1 Microtus ochrogaster | reverse complement strand
GGTAGAAGGGCTGTCTGGAGGACGCAGAGGGTAGAAGGGCTGTCTGGAGGACGCAGAGGGTAGAAGGTGCGCAAGCCTGATGACCAAGTTTGATTTCTGGAACTCATGGAAAGAGGAGAGTATTGACCCCTGAAAGTTGTTCTCTGACCCCCACATGTGTGCTGTGATATGTGCATGCAGGAATGTGCGTGTGCACGTGTGCTCACACACACATACATAAGTAAATACAAATTATAAAATAAGGGGCTGGAGAGATGGCCAGTAGTTTACAGGATCTGCCTCTTGTTCTCAGTAACCCCATGGTGCCTCACAACCACCTGTAACTCCAGTTCCTGGGTGTGTGACGCCCTCTGCTGGCCCGCCTGAGAACTGCACACATGTGCACATATAGACATGCAGGCATGCACGCATACACATAAACACATGAAACAAAAATAAATAAACATTTCTTAAAAACCTTAAAATAATGTGCCAACCTTTAACAAACTATAATTAGTGTGTATAATGGTAGACTTGAATTAATTCAGAAAAATTCAAATAAGTGATTTTCAGTAGGCTCAAAATACTTACGATGGCCAGAACGTAGTTATGCATTTGTATGTGTTTTGTAATTTTCCATTTAAAGCATTGCCATAGTTCCTTTAGTAAGATTCAGCTGGGGGTGGGGTTGCTTGTGTGGACTATCTCATTAAGCAGTGAGCTTTGAGTAGTGAGATTTTGTTGTGTGGTGAGGAGGAGCGAGACCGATATGAAAAACTCAGAGAAGGAATCGATAGTTATTTCGAATATAAATATCACCTTATGATCGTTTTCTGTTCGAATCTTGCAAACGAAGCTCCTGCGCTGTGGGATTTGATGTGCAAAGCATTTTGGTTTCAGGCCAGACCATTTGGAAGTCTGCGCATGAGTTCCCGCTGGCAGAGTGGCCTTCCAATCTCCACTCATGAGGAAAAGACAGAAGCTACTTGATCCAGAGTGGAAAAACACCGAAGCAAACTTCCCCGCAGAAAACACCCACAGATTCTAGAAAAACAGAAGTTGCTTTGACTAATGTGACACACTTCAAAATAAATCCCAGAGAGCAGCTCCAGCCTGCGGCAGCCCGGCAGCCTCTCTTGAAAGGGTGCTTTGTCTGGGCAGGTGAACACACGGCACGGTACCACGTGTGCTTTGTCTGGGCAGGTGTACAC
>NC_022027.1:56594224-56600926 GCF_000317375.1 Microtus ochrogaster | reverse complement strand
GGCACGGTACCACGTGTGCTTTGTCTGGGCAGGCGTACACACTGCACGGTACCACGTGTGGCCTTGCCACGCGCGTGCTCAGTAGCTGCTTTGTGGGATGGGTACCGGCTTTATCTCATGTTTAAATTTGGGGGAAGGTTTTTTTAAAGCCACAAGACAGAAATCTCTGTGGAGCAAATCCTGAACCCACCGCTCCTTTACAGTGTGACTAGAGTCTCTCCGATTCAAATCTGGGAAAAATACTTCCCTGACCTAATAACGTGTTTGTTTCTTTTTCATGGGATTTGCATAAGCATCCTATGTTCAGGTAATGCTGGTTAACAGTTATGTGCTGGGTTTGACTTCTTTAGATAGGTTCTCAATAAGATTCCTCTTTTGCCAGCGTTGACTTTTAATTGGTCGGCAGCAAAAATGGGCTTTCTTGGATTTTTGTTATTGTTATGAGTCCTCTGATTCCTTTTATAGGAATAAGTACATGAACAATAAAAGAATATGCATATTGGTATGCTGTTTTAGCTAGCTCACACCGGGGTCTGCTTAGGCGTGTGATACATGACCTGGCAGATGATGTCTGAAAAGTAGGGTGGGTTTGGAAGGGTCCTCTGCTGGCTTGTGTGTAGAAGTCCTTTAAACACACAGGACAGCAGTGAGGTCACTAAACAGCATGGCATCCGCAGTTCACTGGGCTCTACTGTCCCATGCTTGCTATGGCAGAGGGAGGCTAACCTGGATCAGGATGCATTTTTCCTTGGAGCATATCCCAAACTTGGACAGTTTGGTGCTGATGGTTACAGCCGTGTAATAGCCGAAGCCTGTTCATCCCATCGTGTGGATGGAGAGATGGCGTGGGGTGGAGAGACTGCTCGAAGTCATATGAGCTAAAATGGGGCAGGGTTAAGATTTAAATGTAAGGGAGACACCGTAGATCCATCACTCAGCAAGACCTTGGGAATGCCTGCTGCATCTCAAGCGTCTAGCAGTGCAGAAGACAGCAAGCAAAGGAATGTGGTTCTCGCCTTCGTGGATGTACAGCTAAGGAGAGCGAGTCCCCCGCCCCATTCCCTCACTTCTTTTGAGATAAGGTTTCACTCCATAGCACAGCCAATCTGGAGCTCACTGTGTAGACCAGGCTGGGCTCGAACTCCCAGCAATCCACCTGTCTCTGCCTCCTGGGATGAATGACGTGTGCCAACACACCCAGCTCAACACTAGATTTCTAAGGGTTGGCCTTTGCTCTAAAGGAACACTCTAATAGTAGGTTACCAGGCTTAAGGACTGTCTGAATTGAACGGGCCACTAACTGTGCTTCAGGACCTATGTTAATGAGCTGGGAATGGCCCCCCTGTGTTTCCAAGATCCTTGGTGTCCACTGAGAAGTTCTGTGACCCTTGAGCCCAGCGCTTCCATGAGCTGTGGGAAGTCCAGCCCCCCCTAGAGCCCTAAACTTCGCCATGAAAGGAGCTAAAGGACAGCCGTGACACGTGGACACAAAACTCCGTACAGACCGCTGGCTGTCGGCGTCCCTGTGCAGAAGCTCCCGAGCAGTGAGCGAGAAGACGGCGATTCAGGCTGGTCTCCATAGGGTTTGACATGCACAGTAAGCCGGGTAATTTGCTGTTGGAGTTGAGCATTTCCTTCATTTGTTAACATCAATTGCTGACTGCCCAGATTGTGTATAAAAGACTTCAAGTAAACGTGTTTTAGTTCAGGTCCTGCTTCGTGCACATGGCCGTAATTAGCCATGAGTCCCATGGCCAACCAAAAGTTGGTAGACTTTTCGTTTAAATCTACCTCTTATCTGTAATCAGGACTGCTGGTTTCAGGTGATGATTCAAGTCTTTAACAGTGTGTTTTCCCTCTTCCATCCTTCCTGTCCCCACCCCGCCCTGTATCTTATGCCACTTACTGTCTGCCCCGCACACAGCGTGGCAGAATGCTTCCCAGTGTAGAGCAGGCCGCACCCCAGGGTTGTGTGTCCGGTTCTTCCCACGTCTCTCGCTTCCTTCACCCCAGGGTCCTGTGTCCTGTTCTTGCTGTGTCTCTGGCTTCCTTTTCTTATTTATCAGACACCAATTAGATCTGAGAATTGAAAGACACGAGGCCAGGGCAATGGCTCAGTGCTCGCTCAGAGCCTTGGATTTGACTCCCAGAGCCAGGGTGGCAGGAAGAAAATGAGCTTTGTGATTATCTTAGGTCTGTCAAGGCCTGGGTGGGAAGCGATCTGGGACGTCACCACACAGTGAGCAGAGCCAGTCTGTGGCCCTCGAAGTCTCGATTTGCCGCTAACTGCTGCGTTGGTCTGGGCCGAGTTACAGGGCTTGTCACATGGATGACTGGAGGGCGATATTAAAAGTTTAGAGCAATTAAACATTTTTTGGTCCTCACAAAGGAGTTTATTTTCCTTCAGTCATTTTATATTCCAAACTCAAACTAGGAGGGGAAAAGGAAATCAGCTTGCTTTTTTTTTTTTGGACTTTAAATCCTAAATTTTATGTATTATTATTATTAATATGCATGTATTGGTGTGCGTGGGTGGGTGGGGAGGGGTACACACTGCCATGGTGAATGGCAGCTTGCAGAAGCTGGTTCTCTCCTTCCATTGTGTCCCTGTATTGAACTCAAGTCATCAGGTTTGTAGGGCAAACGCTTACCTCCCGAGCCACCGCTCCAGCCCAGACAGTCTGTTCCTCTAATCCTTCAGATTTGCCCTGGTCTCTGTGCTGAGCCGTGCGGGCAAGGCCATCGGTGAGTTCTCATCTCAAAACGGCCATTGCAGGCTGTGTCCCGTCCACTTCAGCCTCCTTCAGGTTAAGTCAGAAGAGCAGGGACACGGTGCCCTCCTGTAAATGGAAGATGGGCCAAGGAGGTGTGGGCCTGGCCCGTTGTTCCTTTCTGGGTCGCACTCCCAGAGTGCGTTCAGGAAACAGGAAAATTTACTCTAACTCTGTGTAGTTTAATATGAAGTCTTCACACTGTAATTCTTAGAAACACTTTGGGGCAGTAGTAGCTGGGGAGGGGCAAAGGGTCTCTTATCTTAGACACTAATTTACTAAGCATTCTAAAGGCCGCCAAGAGAACATTTATCAATGGGGGAAATTCATTCATTCATTTCTCCTTCCCCGGGGGAATTTGTGTCTCTACGATCACTTGAAATCTGTACAGTGTGTTACATATTACATATGCCCCCTTTTAGCCATAGGTCAAGCCTGTAAGGGCATAAGAGAGAATGTGGGAAGCTTACAAGGTCACAGTTGGAGGCTGGAGCCCAGGGGCAGAGTACTACTTCCCTAGCAGATGCCATGTTTAGGGTTTTATCCCTCGTATAGCACAGGCATAACGTGACAACCCCCACCCAGAGATCCAACGTCAAACGGCACTGTTAGTAGCCACTGTGGAACATAACCCTCTGACCGCTCTTCCTCCTAGATCCCCTCTGAGGACATTGTAAGGAGCAGGCTCTTGGTCAGGTGGAAGAGCTGTTCTGCCTCTATAGGTTGGCAGTTTCCCAACTCTGAGAACTTGCGTTCCCAGTGAAGCTCTGCCCTTTGTTTCCGTTTGAACATTTCAAAGCACAGTTTGAACACAGGAAATTCTTCAACATGGTTGCACCGTGATTTCAGCACAGCCGTATACAAATGTGCACTGACTTCCAGCCCAACAAATTGGCATTTGACTCCTTGGAAGAAGGTTGGTATTGTCAAGAGGAAGCTTAGATTCTGACACTTGTGTGGAGGGTACAAGGAACCCCGAGAAGCCGAGTCAAAGACGTGGGCTCTTCTCCACCAAGAAATCCACATTTCAGGTTTAAGACTTTATCAGAATTCCTTATCAGAAATAAACTTCAGATTCTAACTAAGTCTTATTGTCGAAAACTCCAGTGGAAACTGTGGCTGAGGCCTCTTCAAGACTTTAAAGCCCATTCTTTCCCCAGCTCCATCCTCCAGGGACCTTAGAGCCCATGAATTGTAACTTAAGATGTACAAACATTAGCTCATGTTGTGTACTGGCCAGAGGCTCTGGGGCCTAGGGCCTTCCAGGTGTTTCTTCTCTTTGAGCTTTATTTCTGCATCCTACCCTGGCATTTGTGACATTCCTTTTCCCAGAGCTCAGTGAGAGGCAGGCTGTTCTGTTGGCTGAGAAAACATCCCAGGCGCCCCTTTCTCACCGACTCTGGCATCCTCAGTGGGTAGAAGGGGTTTTCTGCTCAGGGATAGAATAGGCCTTACAGTGCCCAGTCCCACAGTCTGTGGGAGTTTGTCCCTCTTTGGCGTTGACAGCATTGCAGAATCCTCTAGGGTACAGTAACACAAACTCTTATTAGCCAATGGTGTCACTGCAATAAAAACCTCCCCACTGCACTGTCCTGGTCCCAGGCTATAATGTTACCCTTAATTCCCATCGCCTCTTTACCACCTTTATTACAGCTGAACACATGTTTCTCATTAGTGCCCTGGGCGATATGGGGAACCAGAATACTGGAAATTGTGTGGAATAGGTACCAGATGTCTGCGTCAGATCACATTGCGTAGATGTGAGAACAACTTTACCCTCCCCCAAGCAATACCCTTCCCTCTGTATGTGACTCCATGTTACGTGGGGTGGAACGGCAATGATTTCTTTGGGGGACAGGTAGATTAAGTGTACGGCAAACACATCTGTTCCCAAAAGCTTCATCTGCGTTCTGTCAAGGCTGGGTACTGGCCCTCAGCCAGCGTGGAACTCAGCCTGGAATTCTGGGTGTAGCTACACCATGTAACGAAGGGGCAAGTTCATTTGCATCTTTCTCTGTGAGTAGACCTGGGGATTTAGGTATTGATGGGATAGTCAGAGCTTATGTAGTTTCCCGTGTGTCCAGTAATCAACCACTAACTGCCAAAGACAAGGAGGAGATTTGGTCCATGAGGCCATGGAGTCTTTTATCTTAGCTGTTGTATGAACTGGGCGGTTTCGGTTTTTATTGATTTTTATCGTAGTATTTTGTGAGATGGGCTTGTTTGTGCTTCGTTTGTGAGTCTGTTGATGGAGTCCTCAGTAAAGACCTGTCAAGTGCCAAGTAGAAGTAGGTACTTTGTTGATACAGGAGATGCTGGGCCTAGAATCTGAGGAAAACGGTTTCCTCAGCCCGCTCCTGCTCTTGGCTGGTGGAGTGTGACTTTTGATCAGAAAAGCATCTTCTCTGTGCCCAGTTCAGTCACTCCCAAACCAGAATTTTAGCTACATCGTCCCAGCTGTATGACAAAGATGAGAAACAGTACATCTAGGGTGTGTGACCCAGAGCTGGTACACGCTAGCCTTCCGCAGGGTGTCTTCGTGGGGTCTGCCACACACAGCAGCAGCGCTGGGCACTAAGTGTCTCACTGTTGGGGATGCAGCTCTGTGAAGGGGGCTGATGCAGTGATGGTCTCACCAATATGACCGTGGTGTGCCCTATGTGGGGGGATGACGCATGGAACCGAGTCTGCCTCAGGGCAGGAAGGAAGAGGTCCTTTCAAGCAGGACACCGTGCCCAGTAAGATTTGAGGAGGCTGGAGTTCCTAAAGAGCCAACAGAGAAGGATCAACTCAACTTATACTTGGAGTGCACAGGAAATTTGGCTGTTTTGGGGCGCAGGGCAGGAGGGATAACTCAGGGCAAAGCATGTAGCAGTTAGTCAGAAGCAACAGAAAGTCCGGTGGAGAAGGCACGGTGTGGGATGGCTCTGGAGGGGATCTCTGAACACATAAATGCCAGGGACTTGGCATCTTGGAATTACCTACATTAGTGGAATAAGTTAGATTTATTCTACTCACTTATAGAAGTTTCTGTCAGGATTCAGACCAAGTGTCTGTAAGATTCTAGCTATGCAATAGTGATGGAGGAGGGTCATCCCAGGAACGTAGCCTGCCGCTCCTCCTTTCAACACAATAGTAGTGTAGGGGGCTGTCCTGTTTGCTTGTTTGTTTGTTTATATGAGACGGTCTTGTGCTATAGCCAGAGCTGGCCTGGGACTTGCTATGTGGCCAAGGATTGCTTTAAATTTCTGATCCTCCCGCCTGTTTCCTGAGTGCAGGGATTACAGGCATGAACCACCAAACCTAATTCTTAGGTGCTAGGAGGGCAAGCATTCTACCAAGACAAGTCGCAGGCCCTTTTCTGCTTTTCTTTTTTTTAAATAGTGTTTGTAGATGCAGCGGACAGAATTCTGTGTCCACGTCACCTCTCAAGGCGATGAAGCCGCCTTTGTTCCTGCTCACTGGTCTCTGATTACAGGGACAAGATTAAATAGGAAGAGGAGACTATGGGTTTCCAGCTGGGGCCACAAGAGATGGGCTGTGGAGAAGCTGCACAGATCACAGCGCAGCACAGAGCTTCCGAGTGCATTGGCCTGGCGGCTGGAGGTGTTGCACCCCAGTCAGGGGGTGGCTGGAAAAGAAACTGTCACTGTGCCCCGAGATGCACGCGGTGGGACCCGTAGAGTGGACTGCACTCTTCCCAGACGGAGTCTGCCCTGGCATGTAGCCAGGCACTGCAGTGTGTGGGCAGGCTGCAGGGGACCTCCACCACTGTGTATTGCATCTGTGTTCCAGTCACAGGAAGAAGGAAAAGCCAGGACACCTCTCCTTCCGTTTGTAAGGACTCTTCTCTTTTTTTTCCCCGTTTATTTATGTATTAAAGATTTCTGTCTCTTCCCCGCCACCTCCTCCCATTTCCCTCCCCCTCCCC
>NC_022027.1:56585321-56593653 GCF_000317375.1 Microtus ochrogaster | reverse complement strand
TTGGGTCTCTGTCTCTGTCTCCTTTCATCGTGTAAGGACTCTTCTTGGAAGAAGCTATGCATGGAGCCATTGGTTACTTCTCAGAACCTGGTCACATGACCGTGTGGAGCTGCAAACGGGGATGGGACAGGAGCTCCATTTGAGATGACCCTGTGCCTAACAGTTCGAGAGAGAACAGTTGGTGTTGGGAGACTGCTAGCAGGAAGGTGCCTGAGTCAGGAGAATGGCTAAACCATAGTGAGCAAGTGATGGGGGATGGGGCTGGGCCGTGAGGCTAGGCTAGGTCTGGTCAGGCTTTGTAAGCCTTGGGGTGATTTGGGGCTTCACAGTGAGAATTTAGGAGGCCCCTTTAAAAAGGACACCACCACATCGATAGTCTTGAAATCTTTATTTTCTTTCTGTCCTCTCTCTGGGTTTTGGTTTAGCCCTTGGTGCATGCTGTTCTCTGCACACTCACCCAGCTATTTCTCTATGGTGAATTCCTGGAGAAAAGTCACCGGGTCAGAGGAAATGGCTTTTGCCTTCTCACCAGTCTGTGGTTTCTGGAGGTGGTCCCGGCCTTACAGTTTTTATAAGCATCCCCTCCCTCTCAGTGTTTTAAAAAATGAAGCATTTCAACATAAAAAGATGTTGAAACTGTGTTTGCTGCAGATCCAGATTCCACAATGGGTGTTCTGTAATAGTTGCTTTATCAGATTTATGCGTGCCTGTCCATCAGGACATCTTCATTCTGGATGCGTTTCAGAGTAAGTTACAAACCACCCACGCCTACGATGGGTTTGTTTGTTTGTTTGTTTGCTTTATTCCCTCAGACTGTGTGGGCACAGCCCAGTCTTCCTCCTCAGGCTGCTGTCGGCCAGAGGCAGGTTCTCCTCTGAGGCCTCAGGTGACCTTAGAGCAGACACTCACATGTGGGGAGGCATCCCTTTTTACCTGAGATGGGGAGGGTACCACCTCCCTGTGCTGTACAGCAGCTAGCATTGCCAGCGGAGTGGGAGCTGGCCAAACAGGGATGATTTCATTGTTGTATTTCCTGTATCTGTCTGACAGTAAGTTGAGCTGCTGAAGACATTTTATATAATCTTTAAGATTTGTTAGCTCTATTTTTGTGTGTGCACGGATGTGTGTGTGGAGGCAGGAGGCCAGTGCCAAGTCTCTTCTTCGTCGCTCTCCACTTTATGTTTTGAGGCAGAGTCTCTCACTGACCCCAGCTCGTTAGCTGGGTTGGTTGGCCAGTGAGCTCTGGAGATCTGCTTGGCTTGCCTCCCCGGTAGCTACGGTTACTTTCTACCACACGCGGCTTTTATGCTGGTGCTGGGGATCCGGGTCCAGTCTCCCTCTCATGGCAGGCACTTTCCCAGCCAAGTCATCTCCCCAGCTTCTTATGGTTCGCGGTGGGCAGATAATCACTCATATACACACACTATTTGTACTCTTCGTTTGATTTTAGAGCATGCCTAGTCATAGGCTGTGGGCTTCTTTTTTGTTTTTGTTTTCCAAACGTGTGGGGAAGAACATATATTGAGCAACCACAAAACTCCAGAGTGTCGAGAACACACCGTACTGTGCCAGTCGGTTTTCTGCCGCTGTAACTGAATGCCTAGGGTGTGACTGAGGGGAAGAAAGGTTCGCATTTGATGCGCCACTTCAGGGGAAGGGCCTGGAAGTCTGTGCCCCCCTTCCTGGGCCTCCAGGGACTGCCTTGCCCTATGCTCATCTCCTGGAAATGTGGTCCCTACTCCATAGCCCAGGAAGAGACAGCCACCATGCCAGGACCTGGGCCTCAAGAGTGCATTTAAGATCTAGAACATAGCACCGGGTATATTTAGACAAGGACGACAGAGGGACTTAGAAAGGGCGGTTGTCCTGCTGTGTGATTTCTCTAGACTGTGTGCGTCTTCCATTTGACCTTGGGCTGGAACTGAACCCCAAGCAAGAGCAGTCGGCTCTTCCTGGGAGAATCTGAGGAGTGATGATGGCCTTGCAGAGGAAAGGCACGTCGAGCAGATTGTAGGCCCCTTTGTAGATGGGTTTTGGGTCAAGTGACGGACCATGTTTTTATTGTGTTTAGTTTGTAATCTTTGTAAATTTATGGCAGGAGGCTCTGAAACCAACTTGGTTCCCAAGCACAGTGGTTATTGTATCATCTACGTGCCCAGAATTGGGGAGCAGACTTTCTCTGAGGCTCCCCCACAGATTCACCCCCCCCACCATTGCTGTGGCAGCCTCTTCCTTCACCACCTCCTGCCTTCTCTGAAGCAGCTGGGCACCGTCCAGCAATGGAGTGGCAGTGATTGTTTGAATAGGCACATGCTTCCATTTCAGACCAGATTGCTATTATCAACCTACATAGTTTCTGTGAGTCCCGAAATAGATGTGGCCCAGTAGGTGGGGTGCCTGTTTATGACATAGCATTGGGGTACAGCAGTGGCTAGTCCAGAATTTCAAGTGGTGTTTGTTTGAGACTGAGTCTGTAGTTCTAAAGAATGTGTTTGTTACTTAGAAAGCAGGAGGAATTCAGCGGAATGCGCCCAGGACTTTGATCTGGGTCCCCTTAGCAAAGGTTGAAGCTTGGTGGCGCCCTGTGGCCACAGTCCCAGAGGCTCATTGGAGGGCCCGGTGAAGAATTCTAGGCACCTCTGCCTTCTGATACGTCTTTTGGACACACTGACAAACATGGATTAAAAAGGAGAGTGAGACCAGGAATTTATTGCGAAAGAAGAAAATTCACAGGGATGTGATAAATCAAAAATCCAGAAACATCTGCTCCACTTTGGAGGGAGGGGGATTGCGGGTCTGGGAAATCCGAGGGATTGAAAATGATTTTTAGGAGAACACAGCAGGCTTAGAGAACAAGAGGGCCCCAGGACAGATACACAGGGATGACAAAGGTTTGCATTGATCTCTCTGGAATGTTGAATGGGATGTGGACAGGGATGTTGACACACTGCGTTCTCTCAGCCTGTCATGAGCCCAGTCGGCGGAAGTCCTGGGGTCTTCTCCGGGGTCCAGACTTTAAACCCACACAAAAGCACCAGAGGGAAGTCAGGCATCCGTGGTTCTCAGAATTCCTTTCATTTCAACAGCTAACATAGCAAGATGGTGTATTTTGGGGGTGACAATTCCTGGGTTTCTTCAGTATCTCATTCCCTCCTCCCAGATGTTTATGAACATGGAATGAAGCTGAGAGGTAGAGGAACTGCAGCTCATATCGCTGTAGGAACCCATTTTCATTAGTTCCTTGTAGCCAACAGGCAAGGGGTGGAGGGGAGAGGAGGGGGAGGGAGGGAGGGAATGAATGGGTATATGAATATGATGAGTCTCCAGGCCGGGCGCTACAGTGGGGTCCTGAGAGCCTAGTGATGGGTATGAATAACGTAGCCGTCAGGGAGGTGAACAGGTGTATTGTTGACTGGCTGTAGCAGGCGTACTCACCTGTAGTCACGGTGGTAAATGAAGCAGAAGAGATGAGAAAATAGATTGTGGGCTGTGTGAAGAGGTGGGGGATGGAACAGTACCTCCTCCAGTTTGTGGGTGGGGCTGGAGCTGAAGGGTGCCTGCTACAAGCTGGAGTAGAGGCAGGGAGTTGAGACTCTCCTACCAAGACAGGAGTGAGGTTGGAAGGACGGGAGGCTAGATCAAGCCAGGCCTGGTTGTGCGCCCTGCAAAGGGGCTCAGACTTTGCTTAGTTCTCAGAGTGATGGGCGTCTGAGATGGGAAGGGCGGGCATCTCCGTGTGAACAGTTGTAGAGATGGGCTCCCTGGGTTAGAAGGACTCCCTTGCTATAGAGCTGGCTTGGGGAGCTTGAAGGGTGCAGCCTTCTTAATTTAGGGGGCAGTTGGGAATTAGAGACAGAGAGGAGTGGATGGATGGTTTAGAATCGAAAGTTTCATTGGCTCGAGGAATGGAAAACGAGGCTGCAGGAGCCAACTATGACCAGAGTTCTGCTTTTCTGATTTGTAGCGCTGCCTCAGACTCTGCCTGTTGAGGGACGGTTTTCCTCACCTCTGCCCCAAACTTGGCTGTGCAGGTCTGGCTTCAAATTTCTCTTCTTAACACATTTTGTTTTGTATCATTCCTAACAAGAAAAACTCTTAAAAGGTATCAGACTATTCGGGGAATGTGTATGCAATTTTAGGGCTTTAATATTATTTGTGTATAATATAATTTGGACTTTAAATAATTTATTTCAGCAATCTCAGGCTTTCTTCCAAGAGAGGAATTAAAAACACAAATTTGTCAAATGGAAGGTATCCTTCATCCAAAGGGATACATACATTGGTGACCGTGAGCCTAAAGAGAATTTAGAAATCAAAATTATGCAAAAAATTGAAAAGATTGGGATTTCAGATGATGCGTTCTGAAAACTGCTGAGTCGCAAGGGCTTCACAGTTGAGTTAGCAGCAAATCCATCACCCACAGTGTCTCTACTCTTGCTGAACAGCTCATGTCTGTGATTCTGTCCGCAGGTCCAGAGCCCAGCACCCCGTGTGAGCTGTCACCGATCAACGCCTCTCATCCTGTCCAGGCCTTGATGGAGAGTTTCACCGTTCTGTCTGGCTGCGCCAGCAGAGGCACAACTGGGCTTCCTCAGGAGGTTCACGTCTTAAACCTCCGCATTGCGAACCAGGGAGCAGGGCAGCTGCACAGGGAGGTGAGTGCTAGTGTTGCCTTCAGAGACAGCTCTGAGAGTGGATTCTATGCCTCTGTCTTGGGCCCTGAGGATCAGAACTCAAGTCACCGGCCTTGGAATGAAAGTACTACTACCTGCTGTGCTGTCTCGTTGGCCCATTTACCTAAGATTTTAAATTGTCTTTTTATCTTTACACGTGACCCTCCTTTCTTCTCGTCTAACTGTATCTTATGAATGTATTGCTCTCGAAAGATGAGTCAGAAAAAACTCTAGAACAAAGGCGGTGCCCTGAGGGAAGCTCTTATTGTCATTGAGGTATCTTCTCCAAGATGGCGGACTTGGTGGTCATGGAGAAGATGGGGAGCAAGCTGATGATTGTTCAGTGTTTGCTCTGGGCTGAGGACTGTTGAAAACGGTGCACTGGCATGGGGTCCCGTCACTGTGTGCACTCTACAGGTGTGAGGACACAAGTTTCAGGGGCAAATGATCCATTCTTCCCCGTGACTCATCTATAGCTTAGACCGTGAATCAATGGTCTTCTTGTCGCTTTTAAGAGGATGGGTTTTCCCACAAAAACAACACACAGTTGTCATTTTTAGTTTATGTGTCAGCAATGTTATCAGGCAAGGACTGTCTCCCTAGGGAAAAAGCGTCCACAGAAACTCCCAGTGATGTGGAGTTTAGGAAGACAGCTGTAAGATGGAATTTTTCTTTCAGTTTTTTTTCTTGGTCAGGAAAGGGAATTCTACATCTGCCTGTCTATGTGCTGCGGGCATCTCCTTGCCTTTTGGGGTCTGTGGGGGTAGCGCAGGCATGGAATTCTACTAGGAAAACAGAACTGACTTAATCTGATGGAAGTGTGCAGTGTTGGCTCATTTCAAAGTCAGGGCATCTAGCCCTCTCCAGCTCCGTTGGAAATTATTGTGAAGCCTCTTGGTGGCTTGCCATTGTGGCTGCAACGCATTTTTCAGGTCAGATTTCCTTATCCCAGTAATGTGTCTTTAATTCTCAGCGTATGTGGGAGAGTTTGCGGTGGGAGGGGGGTGGGGGGTCGGAAATACAGCCGCTGTGAGGCCTTGCTGACTCCAGCAATTCCTCCGTGTAGCAATTACTCATTTTATATATGCTTCTCTCAGAGGGAGTGAGGAGGAAAAAGAAAGTCCGGGCTGTTGCAGGAATGTCAACAACCAAAAATTCTTAGTGTTAAATCGTGCGATACTTCTGCGGACTCTGAAAGTGGATTTGATGAGATTGCCACAGCAAAAGAGAAAAATACTTCAGGGAGTGACATTCCAGAGCGTGGCAGTGCAGAGGGTGTGTGGCTAGCTAGGGGCCTGGTGAGGCCAGTGAGAGGGCAGGGCAGCCCCAAACCATGCTCCTGCCATGCCTGTTCAGCCAGTGCATACATGCTGTGTGGCCCGGATGTAAAGGCATTTCTGCCACTAGAGCACCAAGGGGAAGTGCACTGTTGCCTTCCTGGAGACCTGTAGGGTTAGGTGGCTGTAGCACATGCCTGCTTGCAGACGTGATGTCGGGACTTTGGATGCTCCAGCCAACTCTGCAGAGCTGTCGTATAGCAGACCTCAGAGCACACACAAGTATTGAGGATGCCACAAGGAAGAGGAGGAAGGGTTTGTTGATTGCCGAGGTAGGGAGGAGAAGTGTTAAACCTTCTTCTCCAGTTTCTGCCTGTGCTCATAGTTTTAAAATAGGCTACCCAGTCTATGTGTTAGCACTTCTACTCCGGGAGATACACACAACCAAAGTACCCATAAAAATTTCTGGTGTTATTCATAACACTTAAAACTTAGAAACACCTTGAATGGCTGCCCTCCGAGGAATGGGCTAAGTTAAATGTGGTATATCCACCCATTGGAAGGTTATCAGACGATAAAAAAGGGCACAGAGATACAGGTGATACAGCACAGGTAAAAAGTAAAGCTAAGAAAGTGATAGGCTCACACCTATGCATTGTGTAATTGCACTGTAATGACGTGTACAGAATACACCGATACAGAGAGGCAGGAGTTAAATGAGTGTTTGCTTAGGGCTAGACAGAAAAGGAGGTGGGGGTTGACTATCAGTAGTGAGGGCCTTAGGGATGGAGGAAAAAATATTCTAAAATTAAATCACGGTGATGGTTACACAGCCTGCCATCTGTACTAAAATGATTGGATTATAATTTGAATTTGGAGGTACATGAATTCTATCTCTATTTTGTTTTAAAGCCCTTCGACTTCACAGTGTTCTAATTAGCTCATAAAGTCAACTTTGGCCAATTCTACCCCCCCTCTTTTTTTGGATTAAAATTGCTTCATCTTTCAACCTAAACTTTTTTTGGATTAAAATTGCTTCATCCTTCAACCTAAACTTCATTCTTTGTTGTTGTTATTCTACTGGATAACTTGATTTTTGTAGCTATAGTGTGGTATAGGCTATGCTAACTGTAATGGCTGTCCTGATTGGGGGTATATATAGAAGGACCAGAGGCAAGTGGACTTTGTAAAGTCTATACCAATTATTTAAGTCAAGTATTTTTCAAAAGGAATGCGTTTGCTTACAAACTAGTCAAAGAATTGCCTCACTGGCCCGCCCATCTGAGCGTGCATGGCTCTCTATGGAAGTCCCCCCTGATGTCATTCTTGAACATGAAGGAATTATGAGACCAACCCTCTTTGCCCTCAGCTAATTAGGGGTGCAGGATCAGCTCCAGGGCTATGCTAGACCCCCCTTCTCTAACCTTTGACCAAGCCCCTACTTCCTGGATGCTGTTACAGAGCTTCATCTGAGGAGAGGTTTCCTATTTTCCTCTGCAGAGGTGACAAGAATGTGTGCCTGGAAGTGGTCACCAGCAGGTTGACAAGATTTTAGGGAAGGTGGGATAAACGGTCACGTGGTCCTGAGGGGAATGGGCTTGCTACAGCCTGTCAGGATGTCCTGTTCCCCAGGCATTGCTCTTCCCCTGGCTTTCTGCTGGCATGAGCCTGGAGACGCTAGATCTAGAATTAGGGTTTCTTCATCTGGGACCTACCACTCAATGTAATCACAGGCTTGGGAAATAGCAGCCTGGAGAGAAGTGAGCAGGAGCCTGGCCAAAGGCCCCAAATACAGAGGAGAGATGAGGCCAAAGGCCCTGAGGTAGTAGATTGTGTGTTCATTGAATGTGTTACTACTTTCTTTGCTTTGATTAGAAACACTGTTACTGTCATCATCTATACGTGGGCTGGGCTGAGTGGTTGGTGAGGAGGAACGTTCCTGGAAGCCAAAGGATAGTTGTGGAGTCAGCTCCCGCCTTCATCTTCACCAGGATTCAAACTCAGGTCGTCAAGCGTTTTCGCTCTCTGAGCAGTCTTGCTGTCCACATCTAGGGCCTGTTGAGTGAGCAGTTCCCCTTGTCTCTGCGAAGCCGGGAGTCTGGTGCCTTGGGGCACCTCCTGACTGTGAGAAGGTCACAGCACCCTCAGAGCCTGGCTGTAGCAGCGTGCTTCGCTAGATGGTGGAATAGTGACAGTTTGTTTCCTATCTTTTTGTTTCTTCTTGTGATTTGTTTCCTGGGTAGGTGTGTCTTTTCCCACCTATCTCATTGTTTCTTACGGGAAAGACTGCTGAAGGTCAGCCTCCTGCACCGCTACACACGAGGGCCAGCCTCCTGCACCGCTACACACGAGGGCCAGCCTCCTGCACCGCTACACACGAGG
>NC_022027.1:56578053-56585221 GCF_000317375.1 Microtus ochrogaster | reverse complement strand
CAGCCTCCTGCACCGCTACACACGAGGGCCAGCCTCCTGCACCGCTACACACGAGGGCCAGCCTCCTGCACCGCTACACACGAGGAGACATGGACACTTATTTACGTGTGTTCTGATGTTGAAAGAGACACTGTTCTTTTTGGGGGTGGGGGAGGGATGGGGATTAAACGTCCACCTCCCAGCATGCTGTGATTATACCTGTGTACTACCATGTTCCCTGTATGTGGTGTTGGGATTTGGACCCAGGGCTTCGTGCATTCTCCCCAGGCACCCTGACTCGGCCCACGAAGGAGTGTCAGCGGGTGAGTGAGCCAGTGCCTGGCTGCAGGGCTGGCGTGAGAATCAGGAGGCTTCTCTGCCGTGGGAAAGGGAACAGGTTCAGTAACTCTACCTGCTAGAAAGCCCGTAGCCCCTCATAATTTGATGTATTTGCTTCTCAGCCTCCTTCCAAAAGAGGATTTGGGGGTGAGCTCCCAACAACAGACACATCAGCTTTGTGAGCAGACGTAAGGTGAGGAGAGAAAAGCTCACTTTGCTGGCCATGTGGGTTCGTTTATTTGCTATGACGGAGTCCGAAGTGTGGCTCCAGCTCCTTGACGGTCGTGCTGATGGCTGTGTTAATCACACATGTGGCTCTAAGCTGTTCTCTCTGTATCCATCCCTCCATATGCAAGCTGTCCCTTCCTGGTCTCTTCCTGGGGGTAGGAAAGACCAGAGTAGGAGAAAGAGAAGGAAGGAAAGAACCAAAATGTGCTACTGTCCCTTTAACCGCTTTCTTATCTCCAGGTAATGGTAACAACAGTCTGGTGGCAGGGGGCCACAGTGGGCCTCCCCTTCCAGATGGTCACAGACACTCAGGTAGCCCTGGACAGCCTGAAAGGGAAGCTTGGCTGTCTGAGTGGAAGGAGACATTTGGGCTCTGAGAGGTTGTGCCACCAGTGGTGAGTGGGCCTCCAACCTGTGAGCAGTCTCTGGTCGTCCTCTGGCTCTCTGTCCACTCTGAGATGGCCTCTCTTGAGCTATTACTTTATCCCAGGCCAAGTGAGCTCTGCCAGTTACTCAGTGGAGGTGGCTGTCCCCGGGAGGGTCAGGTTTGCACACGCTTGTCACGGAGGTTCTTGTTCTCGGCCATTGTCATGGCTGTTTTCATTCGTCAGGGCTTCACAGTAGTACTGCAATTGAGCTCCACGTGGCAGGGCCTCTTCTTTTGTGTGGTTTAGGATTAGCATGGCAAATGCCAGCAATTATAAAACGCAGGGCTCAACCTCAGGAGCCATCGCTGGGCTCCCATGGAACACCCCTGCCAAGGAACTTTCATCTCATTTTCAGTCAGTCTCCAGAAGCTTTCTGTGGCTGTCATTCAAGTCATTAGACCTGACCTGAGAGCTGGTGCTTCTAATACACCTGCTTTGGCCGTGGCGGGGGAGGGGGGGCAAATGAAGAAGAGACTCCCACCCACGGTGAAGTAAGACCCTCTCTGAGTCCACATCTTTTGGATAGCTCCGTGTAACCAGCCACTGCCTGGATGACTTTTTCCTCCTTGTTCTCCTGTCTGTCAGCATCTCGTCTTTCTTTCTGTTTCTGTGATCTTAACACATGAGCAACTTTTGTCTTTTTCTCCCTCACTCTTTAAAAGTCAGCTGCAGCAGTACTTGGAGAGGGAGGAAAGAGTGTGTGTCTTGTCTGGACCCATCTCAAAAAAGAACAGATATGCCACTTAAGGCTAGATGTTTGGAAAACACTACAGAGCAGTATGCCACTAAACTAGCTGCATTTATTTCCCAAGGGGAGCGTGTTATTCCCCAAGGGGAGTGTGTTTGTTCTGCGGTTAATCACGAATGTGTTCTCAATACGAGTCCTATGTGTATATAAAAGGAAATAAGCCTTCAGCCCCAAGAGGTTTTTTGCATTCATGACACCTTATGTGCAACCTACATAGTCATTGTCACTAAACTAGTGTGGACGTCAACTCCTCTCGTACATAGACACTGACGAAACTTGGTTTCTTTCTTTTTAAAAAAGTGCTGTATGTGTTTTGTTTCAGTGCTGGGTATCAAACCTGGGGCCTCCTAAACACTAGGCATGTTCTCTAGCTACCTTGGTAACTCAGCTACCTTCCCGCATCCTTTCTTTTTAAAAGAATGACATCAGTTTACTGATGGGTTGATATTTGGGGTTATGTGTGGGCTCTCCCGTGTGTGCCACGTTGAGTGTGTGCAGAGGTCAGAGGGCAGCTTGTGGGAGTCAGCTCTCTTCTTCCCCCGTGTGGATTCTGGGATCTCCCTCAGGTCCACAGGCTTGGCTGTCAGTGGGTTTGCCCACTGAGCTGTCTCGCCAGCCTTGACACGACAAGCTTCATCCGACATAAGCACTGCCTGCCCTTGGGAGGAGAGTCACTCCAGGGTGGCAGGGAGGATTATTCCTAAACTTGTCATTGTATCGCAGACCTGTAGCAGGGTTATTAAATGTCCCCAGGTCTCTCTCTCCCCTCTTTCACTCCACCACCTCCAGTCCTGTGTTCCAGGAGAAATGGCTTTCTTCCCTTCAAAGGGAGTTAGTCTGACCCATGGGACCAGAGAACCCAACTGGATAGGACATTCACATTGAAGAAGTGTCGTCCCTTCGCTTGAAGACACCCAGTGCGTTTAAATGATGCTGACTGCTGAGCAGTGTGATGGTGACAGGCCAGGCCTGGGAAGAGGAGCAACATGGGAGACAGCAAGGCAGGGATGTCGTCACAGAGATCAGTACGCTCGGAGCTGAAACTGCTCTGTTCAGGATGGTTTCTAACAAGTCGGTGCAAGACGTGTAATCTGAACGACAGCTAACTCTCAACTAAGAACTTCCAAACCAAGTTTGGAATTCCGAATTTGAAAACCAAGTCAACACCAGGCTTGGCAAAAAAATAAAAATAAAAATAAATTAAAAAAAAAACAAAAGAAAAGAAAAGAAAACTAACAAACAAACCAGGAAACACCGAGTGGAGAAGTTACAGCTTTCCTACCAGGACTCGGGCTGGTTAAACCCTGTCATTTACCACTGGACTGTCCACATGGTGTAAAACTGCCTGTCAGAGCTTAGGTTAGACCGCTGGCCCAGCAGGGAAATTGAGCCATATGGAC
This sequence comes from Microtus ochrogaster, assembly GCF_000317375.1. Lineage (NCBI taxonomy): Eukaryota > Metazoa > Chordata > Mammalia > Rodentia > Cricetidae > Microtus > Microtus ochrogaster. The sequence goes on along the minus strand of NC_022027.1, from coordinate 56,582,099 downwards.
TTCGTTCGGTGTGATGTAAAGCCGGGCTGCATTCTATGCTGCCCCGAGCTGGTAGATAGGGAGAAAATCCAAACAACCTTCTTTGTACCCGCCGGCCTCTACCTGCCGGCCTCTACCTGCCGGCCTCGTACCTGCCAGCCTCGTCCTCCTCTCCTGGACCCCTTTTAACTCTGCCTGGCAACAGTATTCCCCACCAGTGTGGTGTCTGACCTTCCTGGAGGTTAGGGTCACATCCTCGATCTGTACGGTGGCTGCTCTAGACTCTTCAAGTCTCCTGGACTCTTGTTAGAGCATGTTTCTACATGAACGCCCTCCACGTTTGAAAATGAGATTTATTTTCCCTGTTAGCATTGCTAATAGCATATAAAAGCCATAAAATAATGCAAGGAGCAGAACTGCCACAGTCTGAGCCCCTCGGCAATGCCAGTTGGGCCCATGCCCAGTGTGTGCGTGCCCAGCATCCACTCGCCCACCTTATCTGCTATCTTGACATTTTATTGGAGAATAAAGGGAATTTTACCACTAATAAGTTTATTTGAAGAATAAAGTTCCACGGGAGTGTTTATTATATTACCTTCCATCCTTTCCTTGACTGCGTTTTTGAAATATTTCTGTATAAATTAGACATATTTATTTTACTTTTTCGTCCCCCACTTTAAAGAGGCCTCTAGGCAATATCTTGTTTCTCCCTTTTCCTCTCCTCCCCTCTCCTTTGTGGAATATTATTTTAAGATGTGTTACATTCGTTTGTGCTGTGGAATATTTGCTTAGTGATGCAAAGATGTGTTGCCTTCTTTTAACTCTGTGAAGCTGTGTTACTTTGCCTGTCTGAAATGCCCGATTGGTCTAATAAAGAGCTGAACAACCAATAGTGAGGCAGGAGAATGAATTGATGGGGCTGGTGGGCAGGAAGAGGAGGAGGAGGAAGCTAGGCTTGAGAGAGGAAGAGCTAGGAGCAAGAAAAGGAGGAGAAGAGGACGCCAAGGGCCAGCCACACAGCTTCCCAGCAAGCCACACAGCCACAGAGAAAGAAGAAAAGAGAGGTGTATAGAATAGAGAAAGGTAAAAACCCAGAGGCAAAGGTAGCCGGGATAATTTAAGTTAAGAAAAGCTGGCTAGGGGCTGGAGAGATGGTTCAGAGGTTAAGGGCATTGCCTGCTCTTCCAAAGGTCCTGAGTTCAATTCCCAGCAACCACATGGTGGCTCACAACCATCTGTAATGGGGTCTGGTGCCCTCTTCTGGCCTGCAGACATACACACAGACAGAATATTGTATACATAATAAATAAATAAATTTAAAAAAAAGAAAGAAAGAAAGAAAGAAAGAAAGAAAAGCTGGCTAGAAGTAAGCCAAGCTAAAGCCAGGCATTCTTAAGTGAGAATAAATCTCCATGTTTATTTGGAAGAAGGCAGGTCTCTGAACTCCAGAGTGAACATCTGGGAATCCTTCTGCCCTCCCTGTTGCTTGATTTCTGTCCTGTGCTCCACTCTGGGTGTCATATTCTTTGAACAACTCATGGGCCAATGGGACTGGGAAGGGGCCTTCAAGTTGCCTCCAGAGGGGGCCAGACCAGAGGTACCAATCCACTCACTGTGGACAGAAACTGAGAGCGCCCAGAGCCCCATCCTGCTGGAGAGCTCTTCCCACTCCTCACCTACTTTTGCTGCCTTTGAGGTCGCTAAGCATCCTTTTCCTGGCACCGCCATCTTGGTTTCTAAATGCTGTTCATCTGGTGGTCTGACTTCTTTGTGTCTGTTTCTTGGTGTCCTCGGTTTCCCTTCTTTCCCTCTCTGGGGTTCTGGTCCAAGCCACTGTTTGGCCTTGTTTTCCTCTGTAGTCCTGGGGGTGGCTTGCCTACTCTGAGGTCTTGGATTGTCACCTTTGTAACCTCTTGCCTCTGATTCCTGAAAGAGGGCTTCTCAAGAGAAGACACAGTGGAGTCTCTCTAGGACTTCACGTCCTGGGTTCCTGAGATGCAGTGTGGTTGGTGGCCGTTAATGAAGTGAGTCTCTGTTCTGGCACCTTCTGTGTGTGGGCTCCTGAGAAGCTGCTTACTCCCCCAAGCCTGACTTCTTAGGACACGGAGGGGATAGTAGCCATTGACTGGGAGATACTGTGTGCACTTTGGGCTGGCTGGTTTGCCTGTCAATCATCAAATAACATTAATTAAAGAAAGTTATCTCTGAAGTGGAATTTCAGAGCCTTCTGAAGTCAGTTCTCCTATCACAGGGCCATCTCACATCTGATCACAGATTTTCCTGTCCCTTCAAGCCCTGTATTTGGTCAGTCACCAAGTTTTGTCTCCGTTTTCCCTGCCGTTGCCCTGGGATTTCTGTTCCTATCCACCTGCCATGTGGCTTCCTCCGTCCGTCTGCTGGGACTGCCATCTTCAGCCTCAAGCTCCTCTGTTTCCACCTAGCTTGGGAACGGCTTCATAAATCCAGTCTTCCATAAATAATCCATTTGTTTACTCATTCGCAAACCCGTTTCTTGAGTTATTTACTAGGTTCTTCCTCATCCTGTCTGCAGCACCTGTGTGGGATTAAAGAAGAATGTGTTTGATGCAACATGACAGGCAGTGTAACAAAAGACATTAGCAGGATTTGGCAGAAACTCATGAATGGGATGGAGTGCAGGTTAGAGGAGGTGCCCAGAAGTCGACACATTGTTGCCTGGCAAAGTATAGAAGCCTCTGCATAGCAGAGGGAAGGTTGGAAACCACACACGGAAGAAAGATCTTTGGTGTGTGTGGTGTGGCCGTGACTGTCATCTTCAGGCCACGTACTGCCTGTTGCTTTATTTACTTTTAAATAACTATTGAGAGATCATTTATATACATACGTTTCACCTGTTTGAAAATGGCTTTAGTATGTTCATAGAGGTGTCCAATAAGTTGGCTCTGTTAGTAATGACTGTCAGTTGGACCCCATCTAGCCTCACCACCAAAACAAATCTCCAGGCATGCCTTGAGGGATTTTCTAGCTTAGTTAACTGAGTGCAACTCTCACCTAAATATGAGTGGTACCGTTGAGTCCAGGAGCTAGAGCCCTGGCGAATGGGAACACGGCACAAACACTCATTGCCATCTGCTTCCTGAGCTTGGATTCAGTGTGACCAGCTGTTCCATGGTTCTGCTGCTGTGCCTTTCCCACTAGTGTGGACTGTACCCTCAAAATGTGAGCAAACCCTTCCTTCTGCAGGTTGCTTGGCCAGTTAGCTAGCCACAGCCTTCTAATCTAATCCCACACGTCCATTATCTCTCAAAGAAAACGCATGGCTCCCCATTTTTGTGCCTTCCTGCACAGCCTAACAACCACTGATCTCCTTTCTTCCTAGATTTGTCTGTTCTGGACAATTACATAATGGAATCATGTGACAGGGTGATTTTTATGGCTGGCTTCTTCCATTTAGCGTAATGCACTAGAGATTCATGTATATTTTTACCGTGTATCTGTTATTTTTTTTTTTTGTTCCTGAGTAGCATTCTACTGTAGAGGAATACCATAATTTGTTTATCCATTAATCGGTCTGTTGTCTATTTTTGAAAATAAAGTTTCATTAGGACACACCCATATGCATTTATTTGTATTATTGTCTATGGCTGTTTCATATGATGCTAGAGTTGAATGCTATAGAAGAGACCCATATGGCCTTTGAAGTCTTAAATGGTTACTGTTTGGCCCTTTGTAGCAATAGCTTACCAACCCAGGGATAGAAGATTGGGATAATAGTGGGGTCGGATTGGGGCTAAAAAGTGGAAGACGAGATTGGAATGGCCACATCAATAAGGATTTGAACACAGTCACATGGGCCAAGGTGTGGTTTGTGAAGCCCCAGGTATCCTTGGAGATTCTTCAGAGTGCATGTTTCAAGCTCTTCCCCCATGTTTGGTTGCCCGTAGTCCCAGCTACTTGGTTGAGATAGGAGAATCACTTGAGCCCAGGAGTTTAGAGCTAGTTAAGTAACGTAGTCAGACACTGTTTATTTAAGACTATAAAAAAGGCACTGGGTGGACCTCATTCTTTACTCAACAGCTGAATCCATT
>NC_022027.1:56571342-56577826 GCF_000317375.1 Microtus ochrogaster | reverse complement strand
CCTGAGGAAGCCAGAAGGTAGTACTGGATCCTTTGAAATTGGAGTTACAGGTGGTTGTGAGCTACCGTGCGGATGCAGGAACCAAACCCCGAGTTATTGCAAGAGCAGTCAGTGTTCTTAGCCACCGGACCATCTCTCTAAGCCCCTCTCGTGTTCTTTACTTCTGAGTCATGTGTATTAACCCTAAATACCCACCAACTAAGTGGACTTCAGGTCTTGGGACTCTTTTGGCTCATGCCAGTTGGCCCGCACACGGCAAGAGGACAGTGTTTGAAAGTTCACCATATGTCTTGAATTACTGCATTCTCTGGTGCATGCTGGTTTGGTTTGCGTGGTGCCCGTGGACTTGCCTTGGTTCCTCAATGCTCCTGTCTGTATGGCTGCTCTCATGTATTTTCCCTAATTAAACTCCGTCTCACTCACCTCACCCTTTACCCTAAAGCCTGCAGGTTTCTGTTCTCCACAGCGCGGTTTTAAATCCTGTTACATTCTCCTCACTTGGGGCTTGGTCATTTGCTAGTAAACTAGCTAGTCTTCCCCTGGCTGCAGAGGAAGCCGGGAATAGTTCTTTACTCCCCGCTGCTCCCCTGGGCCACTCATTTGATCTGAGCCGGGTTTGAAGTTGGGCCATGTAGCATGATCTGTCCCCACGATGGAATTGGGGGCTCCCAGCCAGTTCTTAATGTTGCTAAACTTAATTAAGTTTGATTCCTCCAATAGAGGGGTTTACTCTACTGTGTCTTTTTAAATAACTAATAACTTGAAATTTTTTTAAACTTTGTTTTCTTGCTTGGTGACTACTTAAAATAACCCTGCCTATATAGTAATTTGTTCCTTGTTTTACGTGGCGCTTCCTTTGTTTACTCTGGACTCCAGTCTTTGTAGCTTGTTTTCTAAGGCGACTCAGAAGTTGGACTTGGCAGTGCCTTCAAGCTTTACCCACCAGAGCCCTACAGGAAGTTGTGTGCCGGCCAGAAGAGTCTATTTACTTAGAGCATGGTGTCCAGCAGAAGCAAGCCGTTTACAAGGGTCTGCTCTTAAAGACACAGGAACACGACCTCCGCTGCACTCGTGTGCCCTGACTTTTCCTTCCAGCATACGGGGCCCCTGCAGCTAGACCTCAGGCTAATCTATTACTCTTCCTACTGTCGGCTTAGCCTTGTCTGAAAGGCTTGGACACTAGGTAGTTTCTCTTAAGTTGAAATAAAGCTCGCTTTTGTAAGGATTCACCATGGACGAGGATTCTACAGAACTGTGCTGAAATGCCCCGGCACCAACTTTTAGGTTGAGTCCCTGACTTCTACCATAACAGTGACAACATTGCTTTAGAGTAAAGGTGTTTTCAGTCCTTCAGCTGAATCTCCAGTATTCCTATCTGTTTGGAGGTGAGGGATGAAGGGGAAAGAAGAGGGGAAGGGGAGGGAGCCTTTGTAGGTAGATTTGGCTCCTTTGGAAGTGAGACGAGAGGAGATATTTACGTGGCTGAAAGAGGAGATATTTACGTGGCTGAAAGCCAGTACCAAAGCCAGCTCCAGGACCAGAATCATCGCCTAGCCTCTGGCCTGGAACCCACACCCCATCATGCACATTAGCATGTAATTTCTATTTGTTGTCACGAGTGTGCACACACCAGATCCCTCGCGGGTTTCATCTGCCTTGGGTCTGGCATGGGGTTGGTACTCAGTACTGTGTGCTGGTTTAAGTGACAGTCATCCAAAGAGGTGAGCCTTTGGATTAAGTGTGGTGTCACAGGTTACATGAGCACAACCCCAGGTGCTTTAGGGGAGAGGAGCAAAGACTTCCAGTGGATGCTGAGGACTGAGGCGTGCAGGGTGCAGAGGGAGAAGGGAACGTGGGATCCGCAGAGATAGCCATGCCTGGGGGGGTTTTAATCAGATACCATTGTTTTGGTGAAGTGCAAGTTGAGATCTTTTGCCTATTAAAACTCTTAACAGAGCAGTGACTATTGAAATCTTAGGTAAGTTTAATGTTTCATGAAGTCCAAAACAACACTTTGTAACTCTCTTTCCTATGGTGTCCCTCCGTCTCAAGTGTTACTGCATAGCAACAGTGTTGCCTTGGGGATCTGAGAGTTTCTAAAGGTGTAGACAAGGCCAGGGAGGTAGACGGGTTTTGTCAGCATGCACATGGTTCCATGTGAGGTGCGAGGCCCTTGGGTTGACTCCTCTCCCTAGTTTAATTTCCTTTTAAAATCAAATAAATAAAAGTGCTGTGCGGGGTGAGGGGAACGGTGTGTGGAGGTTAGAAAGCAATGCTGGGGAGTCATCTCTCCTTAGTCTGTGGGTTCTGGAATTAGCTTCTGATCGCCAGACTTTCAAATCCAGTGCTTCTAATCACTGAGCAATCATGGCAGCCGGAGTTACTCTTGTTGCCGAGCGTGACAAAGTACTGATACTGATGGAAAGAAGGGCAACACTGTGCCAGGGAAGCCATGGCAGTGAGAGCTGCTTCTGGCTCCGTGTCCAATGCGGCCGTTACTCACATCTTGGCTGACTGAGAAGCAGAGAAAGGCAGTGGGGCTGGATTGTGTAACTTCAAGGCCCATCCCCTGCAGCTGGGCCCCACCTCCCATAGGCTCACAACTCCCCCAATGGCGTCCCCAGCTGGACCCCAAATGTTGCAACACGTGAACCTGCGGGGTCGGCGCCCTGCAGAGGGCTGCAGAACTAGCCCCTTCCTGCTGTTTGTGTGTTAGTGCACGTGTTGCTGGCGGTTTTCATTTCCTGCTTTCACTGTTTTGAAGAGTCCACTTTTCCCCCCACTGGATTCATGTGAGGATAGTGAGACCCTAAATGAAATGGTAAGAGCACCACTGTGAAAGAATCTTGTTCCTTTTTTCATGCTGTTGAAGATTTAATTCTCAGTGTTTTAATTGGAAGACGTTCAAATTTCCCAAATCATAAAATCTTTCAACGTCTGCCCCAAGTTACATTTTATTGATTCAGCTTTCCTCATATTTGCATTTTAAAAAGCCCAGCTTGTTTGCTTATGGGGGAAGTGACTTGTGTTTGCTAGAGACCGGAGTGATAAACAAACCCATGACTTGCTGCGAGCTTCTTAGGCGTGTTGTTGAATCAACGTGCAAAGGTGATTCTGAGTCCAGTTCTGCCACGTGCTTTATATATGTTTCCCAAACGCCTTTCCTGGCTCAGTACCGTTACTGAGCATATGCTCCACATGTGTTTCCTATTTTTTATGACTCATACTTACGGTACTCATAAAGATTTCTTCTTTATCTTGGCTCTGAGTAATGAGCCTGCTTGTGCACTTCCAGCAGAGATGTGGGTTGAGGATTTTGCATGTAATCCTGCGAGAGGCCCTCTGAAGGCACAGTGCAAGAACATGGCACAGTCCTCTGTAGGTGCTGGGCTCTGCTCCCTGCACAATTCTGAAATTCTGCCTTTTGTTTGTTTACTATACTTTTATTTTCCAGATCCCACCCCATTTTTGTCAAGCATTTTGCTGCTAATGAGTGAGGCCACCCCAGGATGTTCTGCTTCTGACCTCTCTGGTAACTGTGGTAAAGAAAGAAATGGAAGTAATTAACTAAAATGACGTTTATAACCTGTGGCCACAGACATGTACGTTACAGGGCTGTCTTCTTGGGCTTAGAGAAATGTTCAGATCTGAGACACAGGTGACTTTAGTGTATTCAAAAGAATCTAGGACTTGAATGATAACCTGTGGAAGGACAGCAGTCCCTCTGTGTATGTGCATGTGTGCGTGTGAGAGCATGTGTGTGCTTGCGTGCATGCGTGTGTGTGCATGCATGTGTGTGTACCTGTGCGTGTGTATACTCAGGCATGTTCTTGCAACTCTGTGCACGCACGTGTGCATGTGTGTATTGCATGTAGGGTGTGCACGTGTGTGCATGTGTGTACATGTGTGCTCTCATATGCATGCACCTACAGCTGTGTGTGTGTTACCCTAATGTAAAAGTCTTATGTCCTGCCCCTGCCCAGGAGCTTTGCTCCATAGGAATAATATACAAAGCCAGTGATCCCAGGAAGCCCGCTCACTTTGCTCCCTGACAGATATTTAATATTTTCTAGCAAATACATGGGTGTTGTGATTGGCATGCCAGGTTTACAGAATTAAGAGAATTTACAGGAGATCAAATTCTCATGCAGAAAGGAAAAGTGTCTTGTCATCTCTATTCACCTCCAAAGATATGCCTATGTTCAGACTCCCCAAACATGTGAATGTTACCTTCTACAGAGTCTTGCGGGTATAATGGAGAACCTTCCAATGGGGGATATTACCTATGCATTCCAAATTCAGTCACCAGTTTCCTTGTAAGATTTGATGACATCGCCAGAAGAGGGGTTAGAGGGATGGGGTCACGAACTGAAGGACATCAGCAGTACTGAGGAACTGGAAGAGACCAGTGGAAACTTGTTTCCTAGAGCTCGTGGAAGGCGAGCATATCCAGACACCCCGGGATTTGGGCCCAGCAATACTGATTGGGGAACTCTGGCCTTCAAAACAGCAAGAGGATAAATTTCTGTTGTTTAAGTCACTACATTGTTTGTTACTTGTTACAGCAGCCACATGAAATCAAGTTTGGAGAATTATTCTGAATTTCACACAACCTTGTCTCAAATTTGTTCCGTCCATGTGTTTTCCTTCTCTGGAAAGAGCACCTACCAGTCAGTGGCGAAAACCCCAACGCCCTCGTGTTATCTCTCACTTCCAGAATCTTCCTGCCTTCAAATTCTCCCTGTGGTTTGCACCACTGTGTTCACATCTGAGATGTGGTAGGCTTCTAACCCACTCTTTTGAGAGTTCAGGGTCTGAGGAGGGTGCTCACACTGGGAGCTGGGTCTTTGCTGTGGCCCAGGTCACTTCTCTGCCTCATTTCCTGGGATAATGATATCATCTGCTTCATAGGGTCACTGTCACAGAAATAATTAAAAGACGACAGAACGGTGGCAGGAATCAAACCATCACTCAATAAATGCCAGTCACTATCTTTATTGGCTAATAAGATGTGTTCTCTGAACAAAAGCCAAACACAATTCTTTAAAAATTAGGCCCGATCACAGAATCCACCCATTCGGCCTTTTAAGCTGGTTTCTTATATCTAGAATAAATCTCAATCCCTCCTAGTGTTGGAGGAGGTCGCTTGTTCATTTCCAGATCACTCAGACTCCTGAAATAATCACACAGAAACTGTATTATTTAAATCACTGCTTGGCCCTTTAGCTCTAGCTTCTTATTGGCTAACTCTTACATCTTAATTTAACCCATCTCCATTAATCTGTGCATCACCACGAGGTTGTGGCCTACCAGCAAAGCTTCAGCACATCTGGCTACAGCACATGAAGCCATAGCTCCATGGCTTCTCCCTGACTCCGCCTTCTTCCTCCCAGCATTCAGTTTAGTTTCCCCCACCTAGCTCTGCTCTACCCTATCACAGGCCTAAGACAGTTTCTTTATTAGCCAATGGCATTCACAGCGTACAGAGGGGAATCCCACACCATCCCAGGGTCTCAATGACCTACCAGTTCCTCTCCCAGCATTTTACCATTTATTGATCACTGTATTGGGATCATTGACCCTGACCCCTTCCTCCTTTCCTTGTGGGGACCTGGGGCATCTTTCCCATTTATCTGGGAGGCTTTCATCAGTGTTGCTCCTTCATTCCATCTGCAGAGAGGCCCTCACTGGTCTCCCATTTACGGTACCAGTCCTCTCTCACATCCCACTTGCCACATGTTCCACCCTGGTTTATCTTTGCAACGATTTATATCATCACCCAAGACTCCCAAACATGCTCGCTTTCTGTCTCTTCAAGATGAATACCCATAATAATAGATGTTTTCTGTCCTCTGATATTTCCATCAACTAAAATGATACCTAACACATAGTCGGCACTTAAATATTTATGAAATAAATGCTTTGAGTGAATAAATACATATATTAATACACAGTTTAGCTTTAGCAAATATTTGGTTAGTTTTTTAAACAATGCCTTACTGTATAGCTGAGGTTAGCCACAAACTCACAAACTCTGACCTCCACCTCCAATGCCCCGGGATCACAGGCATGAACTGCTATGTTTACAATTTTGTATTTGGAAAATTCCCATTAATCACATTTTCTGGAAAATCCAGGTACTGATAGCTGACTATTGTAGAGGCCTATTATACAGGCATAAAATAATGTTTCCTGAGAAATTATTATTACACTCATTATTTGTGTGTCTATGTGTGTGTATGGGGGGGTGCCACCATCGCAGTATAGCAGAGAACAGCTTGTGCAACTCGGTTGGCAGGCTGGGCAGCAAGCACCTTCACCCCCTGTGCCACCTCACTGACCCCAGTAGTTCTAGACCAAGGCTTCAAGGTATAAAATACATTATGGAGTCTATATATGATCTTCCTTTCCCTGTGCTGGTGTTAAGACCCAGCCCTGGGTTTGTGTATGTGTGTGTGTGTGTGTGTGTGTGTGTGTGTGTGTG
>NC_022027.1:56554528-56571098 GCF_000317375.1 Microtus ochrogaster | reverse complement strand
GTGTGTGTGTGTGTGTGTGTGTGTGTGGTGTGTGTGCATGTGTGTGTGTGGCAGGTGCTTCCTCAAGCTCCATCAGCCCTGTCCCCCATCTCCTTGCTGAAATTCTGGTATGTTCATAGATCCTTGGGAATCAGTTTCCGTTCTTGCTCATAGGAAGGCACTGGTGGGACTGAACTCTTGAGGTTTCCTCCCGTGCTGTGGTTTTCTGAGTCTATACTGGGAATTAAGATTGTATTTTTAATGAAACTAGCCCAGGCCCCCAGAATGAAAGGGGAGTAATTTGCATCTAGTGAGACTAGGGCAAGAGAATCGAAAGTGTTTCTGGAACTGGTAAACTAGAGAAACAGTCCTTAAAGACGCTCTCAGCAGAAGTCGCCAAGGAGCCACCTCATAGCTGAACCAGTGACTTACTTAAAACAGAACACTTAGGTGACACAGGGTTTACAGATCTGGGGGTGTGCTTCCTCTCAATGCTTGGAAAAACACTTTCGAGTTCAGTGCTTAGATCTCCCCCAGTGCTGAGCACTCCACGGTTTTCCAGAGCGCCCTGCTGTTCTGTCCGGACAGAACGCCTGCCCTTGTGAATCTCCCTCCCTTTCTTTTGTTTATTGGAATCATTTCAGTTTGCTAAACCAAAGGCCCTCTCTGCAGAAATTAGAAGCAGGCATTTGGACAGTGGGCCGTGCCCGCTTCCAGGACTGTGCGGGGCATTGTGGGACTGACGAGGGAAGCAGGAACAGAGCTCAGGATTCCCTTGCTCTGCCCAGGGAGAAAGAAAGGACGGAGACCTAGAGTAACATCGCCTTCCACACACACACACAACAGAAGGTTAACCATAGCCGTAATCAGCTCCAGCTGGGCTGAGGTAAACACGCTCTCAGTCATCCAGCCTGTTGGAAGGGCCCGGCTGGAGTAATTGGAGCCAGGTGTATTAACCTGGCCCTGCCTTTTGGAGGTGAGAATTTGGAGACGTTTGAAATAGGGATGTGGTTTGGCTGGGAGACAGAGGCAGAATTTTCCAGGACCAGTGAGGAGACTGGTAAATAAAGCAGAGGCGAGTGGGTGAGGACAGCAAGTGCTCCACAGCCCTGACAGCTTGTGCCTGCTGGCCCCGCCGGGGCGTGTGCTGAGACAAGCGATCCAGCTGTACCGCGGGTCATTGAGGCCAGCTGAGTTAATATCTTTAACACTGGGCAGGATAATTTAGGTAATTTAGGATCTAAAGGGAGGGTGTCTTTAAGCCTCTGAACATAAACACTTGTCCCCGAGCTTCCCAGTTACAGATCTAGAGCAAACCACAGCATTCCCTCACCACCACCACCACCGCCGCCAGGTGAGCCCAGCCATCAGGGAAGCTTTAGTTGGTGGTTCCTCTGCTCCTGGCTCTCCAGAAGGGGTGCCCCAGGGCTGAAAGGCAAAAAGCATAGGTGACTGAGTTTCTGTTCAAGACTTTTGAGCAGACCAGGCCCTGGGCATGGGGAGCTACTGAATAAAAGCAGTATTCTCTAAACCTTTCTCGGTTGATTGACAACTTCTGAAAACGGCAGAGCTGTTGCAGAGCGAGCCCCAGGCCTGTGCAGGCTTACATGGGCTGAGGAAGTAGTGGGACACAGCAGCCAGGGCGAAGGTGATGGCCCGTGACCTGCCAGGCTCTACCTCCTGATCCTTCACTAAGCCCAGGTCCCAGGAGGAAAGCAAAGACCCACAAATGGCAGAAACCATTATCTCTTTATTAAGAAGCAATGTGAGTGTCGCTGTCATCAAAACTCAGGGACCTTGTAATGGGCGATCATGGCATCAGCACACTGCCCCGAGCCGTGAACAAACACTGGGAACTACACAAACACTGTTTTATCCTGTCTTCTCAGCACAAGGGCTATGTGCTTAGTTCCTTATGCTGGTGTGGGAATGGAGGCTCCCAGTGGTCATCGGAATTCAGGGGCTCCTAAGAGTTCACATGCCAGGTTAGTGATCGTAGGCAAGACAGGTTTCCCTGAGGGGTCAATGGTTCTTCAACCGTTAACCCATTATTTGCTACACACCTGTTGTTGGCCAGGCACTGGCGATCCTGTGCCTGTGGCTTAAGGATTTTGCCAAACAGAGCAAACATACAGTGGACAGCATGCTTCTCTTCCCTTGCTCCCTCCTCCATTTAGTGAGCGCCCCCCTCCTTGCTGCTTTTTTATTTTTTAATGTGGGCTTCATTCAGTGTTGTTCTGCGTTTTGTCTGTTGACATAATCATAGGAGGTAAATCTGAGCTGCCAGGAAACAGCCATCTGGTAGGAATTCATTGGGATGGCTGCATTGTCATCACACGTGAGGGGCTTAAGAAGAGGGACAGGTTGGGGATCACTATCATGGGCTAATGTTTATCCAAACTGCTCTCTTTACTGGGTTATTTGTGCCAAAATATTACTAAGTAGCTTAGAAACAAGTTGGTGTTTTGCCCTTTACAGGGAAAAGACCATGGTGTTGCATTTGGAAACAAATATTGGAAAATGTTTCAATAACAGAATGTATCATTTCAATTTCCCCCAGACTCAGCAGTGCTAGGCTCCGGTTGGAGCATCCAGGTGAGCTGGGAGCGTACTCTAAGTGGTCTTGAGTTCTTGAGTTCTTGCCTCTCTTGACTCATTTAAAAACATGACTTTCTCAGAGGTGCCCAGGAGATGCGCTGTAGAGAGAAGCCTTTGAATAGGCTTTCTGTTTTCTTTTCTCTTTCATTTTATAAAACTGTAAATGAGAGGGTGTCTTCGCATCAAGCTGTAACCAAACCCCACATGGTGAGCCATCGTCCCTTTGTCTCCATGGTTTTACTTCATGTAATAACTCCATGTTTTCTGTGAGGTTCGGCTTTAAGTTGGAGACAAACTAATAAAAGCTAAGCTTCTTATCCCCTCTTGATTCCCCTCCCCTCACCCATTTATCCTTCTTGTTTTTCGAGACAAGATCTCACTGTGTAGTTCAGGCTGGCCTTGAACGCATGCCCTATCCTAGTACTAGGCTTACAGCTGTGTGTTACTATGTCTGGATGTTGTTTCTTTGTGTTTCTTAGTCTCTGTGTTCTTAACCAGTGGCTTAAGAGCTGGTCTTGAATTCCAAAGACCCACAGAGTCCCTGTTTCACAATAACAGAGGTGAGGCTATTTAAGAGCTGGCTGGCGGGCAAGTAGAGGCCAGGTGATGAGTGGGTGCTGGGGTTCTTAGTCACCAGCTGTGAGACTTGGACACCTCAGAACCCACCCGGGTTTGTTTTCTCGACACCTGGAGTGGAATATCACAGCTCTCTTCTCATTTTATTACACATCTCATTTGTGCTCTGTTCTCATCTGTGGTTTTTACCAGTGTTCTGGCAGTAGCCAAGCCTCTCGTGGACTCTGATTTCATTCTCTTTGCTTCCAGAGCAGCCAATGAAGAATATGTATACGCGCCAGGAAGAAGTAAACACTGGGGAAAACAGAGACCCCCCCCCCCTTCCACACGTCCCTAACGGCGCCCTAATCAAGATTTGCCTCTGTCCCCTTTAAGAGAGACTGATGCCATCAAAATTATATTTTTAGACCCTGGCACCATGACCGTGTCATTTTCATTTACTCTTGACTTCTTAAAAGACTTGTCTGAACATATTAGAAGCTATATATTTCAGTACAAAGCAGACAGCTCAGGCCTCCTGAAACCCAGTCTCAGCCATGCAGCCTCCTTGTCAGAACGCATCTCTAAAAAAAGTGAGCAAGAGCCAGTAAGCCACCTTGTCTTGAGGCCACCACCTCGTCTGCACCACCTCTTAGAAGGATGCCACACAGGGTGCGTCCCCTTAGGAGCAGCTGCAGCTCACCACCAGGGAAAGCTCCAGGGCACACACTGCCCTAGAGTGGGCTAAGCAAAGCACAGAGAAGGAGCCACTGCGGCATTCACCCCGTGGGAGAAAACTAGATAAATTCATTTGTGGGTCTTTTCCCTCGCTGAGACAGGCCACTTTTTCTCTCTTGCATTCTCTTTGGCTAGTTCATTTTTTGCCAATTGTCCCTTGTATATTCGTGCAAATAAAAACCGTCAGTGTGACCTTGCACTGTGGCCGTGATAACCGAGTCACACTGGCCCCTTGTTCACCCTTACCTCCATCTATTCCTCAGGGTGTGCACTGGAGAGTTGCTCTCTACCCCACCAGTCGCTCTGAGAGCCACAGGCTTTGGCATTGCAAGTGGCCATGTGTGGGGCTTGCAGGGTGGAATCGAGGAAGAGAACTTAGGTCCGGCTTGGTAGGAGTCATCCTTGCCCACTGAGTTTTCCGGCCTGCTAAGGAAGGTTTTTGTTTTGTTTTGTTTTCTTAAATCTGTAGGAATTAGTCCATTTAAGGTCATCTTGGGATAAAACCCGCCTAACATTTTATCTGGAAAACCACTCCCGCCCTTATTATTTCATCCAGAGTCAGGACCAACAGCTGCTCCAGCTTGCCTGGGTAACTCGATCTAAGGACATACATCTTCACCCTGCCTTGCTCTTAGGCCAGATTTGAAACGGTTGCTTTGGGAAATGTACCATGCATGAGCTCCTACGCAGACCTTCACACTGAGGCGGGAGGCTCAGCCTGGCACATGCTTGGCCTTGACATGCAGCTCTCCTAACACGGCTTTGATGTTTCACTTGAGGCCTTGGGATCAGCACACGGAGCTTGAGGTGCAATGTTGACTTTGATCCTCTTTCAATTCCGGTGCCCTGGCCTTTTCATGGTGTCCAGATTGCTTTACCAGAGGTCCAGGCTAAAGCCCACGGAGTCTTTGTAGTCTGGTTGCTGTGGTGATACATAGCCTTTCGTGGACCTTGCGTCTCCAGGGAAACTGAAGGCCTTGTAACTGTCGCAACCTTTCTGGTGTCATACTTGGTAGAGGTCTTTACCAGGCTGGCAGCAAGCCCTGCAGCGGTTGGTTTGTGGAGGAGATAAATACTTGGAAACAAGGCGTCTCACCCGGGATATTTAGTACTTCAAAACAAACAGCTCCCCGTCTCTGTCCCCCATCCTATGGGGCCTTTGAAGCATCTCCAAGTCTGGCTGCAGGCAGAGTCAAGTGAGTCCCAGAGATGCTGGCGTTGAAAGTGATGCTCGGGAGATCTGGGAGGAGGAAGTGGGTGCTAATACGAGGGAGAAAGAGTGGACGTGAAGGAGGAAGCTTACCGGAGCTCGTGTGTGGCCAGGGAGATGGAGCTGGCTTAGGGACGCTGCAGTTTTTAGTTTGGAAGACCATTAAGGCAAGCTCAGCTTCTTTCCTTAGGAACCAAAGCAACGGGGAACAATTATTGGTGATTCTAATAGGGGAGACATAAGACCAGAGCACTTACCTCATGCCCCTCGGTATTCTGAGTGATTGATACAGTCTCATCTTTAATCCTCTGACACCTGATGAGATCGGTAGATGATCTGCTCCCTGTGACAACGACACATGAAAACTCAGTAACCTGATGGCCGTGTTACGGCTGGTGGGGAGAGCTGAGATCCAGCCCAGAGTCGGTCTCTGAGTCACCATTTTTCACCACCTGCTCAGATTGCCCGTAATTTAGAAAGGATGGCCGAGTGACCCAAAGGATTGTGTTACGGGAGATGCTGGCCATTGTGGAAGGGGTTGGGTTTGTTTTATAATGTGTTTGCGTGCTCGCTTTTGCATCCCACTCTTTTATACTGAGTCAGGTTCCAGGATGCTAACACAATTCCAACCCCCCCCCCCCCGTGTCAGCGTCATCTCGACGATGCGGCACCTGAGATAATTAACTTGCAGAGAGGGAAGGTTTCGTTTGGCTCCAGCTGTGGAGGTTCTGCCTTGACTGAGCCCTTTGTTTAGGATCTGTAGCAGGGCACACAGAGGAAGAGAACAGGATCCCACAGCCCCCACTGTGGGCTTCCTTCTCTGAGGTATCTCACCAGCCCCTCCCTTTCATTTTAGTTACAACTAGAAGAACTCAAAAAAGTAGGTATGACCAGCCACATGACTGTCCAGTGTGTTTGTTGTTATTGTTTAGAAATAGCAATGCAGAGAAATCATGTGGTCAAGGGAACCACTGAGTCTTACTATACAGGTGCCCAGAATGTCCCTGTTGTGCACGTGGATGGGCGTGCTCTCTAAGGAATGTAGTACCCAGAGGCCAGTCTACTAGATGCTATGGTGTGGAGGCTTAAAGAAAACGGCCCCCAAAGGGAGTGGCATTATTAGGAGGTGTGGCCTTGTTGGGGTAGGTGTGGTCTTGTTGGAGGAAGTGTGTCACTATGGAGGTGGGCTTTGAGGTCTCATAAATGCTCAAGCCCTGCAGAGTAAGATAGACCCCTTCCTTGTATCTTGCCTGTGAGCCAAAATGTAAGAATCCTCAGCCCCTTTTCTATCACCGTGTCTACCTGCACTGTCTTGCTTCCCGCCATGACAATGGTGGACTAAACCTCTGAACTATTGTCCAGCCACCACAATGAGATGTTTTCTTTATAAGCGTTGCCGTGGTCATGGTGTCTCCTCACAGCAATGGAAATCTTAAGACAGAGGCTGTATGAGGGACTGGGGTGTTGCTGTGATAGACCTCTGTTTTAGTTTGGAGGACGTGGACTTTGGGAGTTTGGGTTAGGAAAGCAGTGGAATGATTTAAGCACTGCTTAATGGGCCATGCCAGTCAGGAGCATGGAGGACAGTGGTGCCGAGAGAGGTTTGAACTGTGGGGTCTTACTCAAGAGGTTCCAGAGGAGAAGAATTTTCATATGTTGCCTAGAGATCATTCCTGTGATATTTTAGTGAAGAATGTGGCTTATTTTTTGCCCTGGTCCGAAGAGTGCCTGAGGCTAAAGTGAAGAGATTTGGATTAATTCCACTGGCAGAGAAAAATCTCAAGACAGCCTAGTATAGACCCTGTTGTGTGTAGTGTGGTTATTACTGGTTATAGTGAAAAGGAGCAAGAAAATGTACAATTTGAGGAGAAAAGGAGAACCAGGAAATGGAATGGAGCTAAGTCCTGTGTTCAAGGAGATAAACAGATTAAGAAATGGAATAAAGGGAGTGGTGACCTCAGGGAAAGACCCCACCCAGCTAAGTTTCCAATTTGTGAAAAGGAATTAAAGAAAATCTTAGAGCTGGGTGTGGTGGTACACACCTTAATCCCAGCAAATGGGAAGGCAGAAGCTGGTGGATCTCTGAGATGAAGCTAGCCTGGTCTACAGAGCAAGTTCCAAATAGCCAAGTTTAGTCAGTAAAACTCATCAAAAAGAAAGCCAGTGAAGATGCAATTGAAAGAGCCCTGATGGTTTCAGGACAGCCAAGCATAAGCAGAGAAGGAAAGCAAACAAACAAAAAAAAACCAAAAACAAAAACCAACCAACCAACCAAACAAACAAAAAAACAAAACCCCCAAAACCAGAACGCTGGCGAAGATGTAACTGGACAAGGGGGGCCGTGTTCCAGCCCCAGCAAGCAGCAGAACGGGACAGCTTCCATCACTGGTTCTGGAGTTAAGGACGGAAGAAAGATGTTATGGAGCCTTCTTCTGTGACTGAGGAAAGCTGCTGAGGCCAGGCGTGTGGCAGAGGTGTCTCTAACTGGATGCTGTGAAGTTGAAGCCTGGATTGCCTTGGAGACCTCAAGATACTGGAGATGCCAGAGTCTCGAGATCCCTGCCAAGCAGAGCTGCTAACACGGAGTGGAACCAGCCAGGAGAAAGAAGTGTGCTGCTGTCAGCAAAGCTGAACAGAGCTGGAGACCATCAGATAAAGAAATGCAGAGTTTGGAGTTTGCCCAGCTGGTTTTCAGTCTTGCTTTGGTTCAGTATTTCCTCACTATGCCCTACATTTTGGAATGGTATTGTATAGCCTGTGCTATTATATGTTGGAAATATGTAATCTGTTTTTTTGTTTGTTTGTTTTTTGTTTTTCGAGACAGGGTCTCTCTGTGGCTTTGGAGCCTGTCCTGGAACTAGCTTTGTAGACCAGGCTGGTCTCGAACTCACAGAGATCCACCTGCCTCTGCCTCCCAAGTGCTGGGATTAAAGGCATGCGCCACCATCGCCCGGCTGTAATCTGTTTTTTGATTTTGATTTTATAGGGGGTTACAGTTAAGACTTTGAACTTCGGACCTTTAAACATTGTTGAGACTGTGATAGACTATGGGGACTTTTGAAGTTGGACTTAATGAGTTTTGCATTTTGATATTATTACAAGTTTATGGGGGACTGGGAGAGGAATGTGGTAGCTTGGATGTAATTGGCCCCCATAATTTCATAGGGTGGGGCACTGTTAGGAGGTGTGGCCTTGTTGGAGGAAGTGTGTCACTATAGGGGTAAGCTTTGAGGTCTCTCAAGGTCAAAATACTGTCCAGTGTCTCAGATCACTTCCTGTTGCCTGAAAGTCAGGAAGTAGGAATCCCAGCTCCTTCTCCAGCACCATGTCTGCCTGCCATGTCCCTCCGTGATGACAATGGACTAACCCTCTGAACTGTAAGCAAGCCACCCCAATTAAATGTTTTCTTTATAAGAGTTGCCATGGTCATGTGTTTCTTCACAGCAATAGAAACCCTAACTAAGACACAAGAGATTCATAGACTGATAAACTGTACACTTCCTCAGTTAAACATTTAGCAATCCCCCCTCCCAAGAGAAATAGTGTCAATTTTGTCCATTATTCCTAGGGTTACTAGAACTTTCTATAGCTATTGGGAAAATATTAGAAAAGGAAATCATACAAGTTTTCTGTTTGTTCACTCTGGTTAGAAGGTCTGTTGGTGCAAGGATGTGGAAACTCATTGCTAGATGATGCAGGTAGCAATCTGGCTTTATCGGGTTTTCGACTCTGATCTGGTGGTGTCTTAGAATATCGTGCATCTGAGATGATCTGGAAAATATAACTTTTTTCTTTGAGATAATAAAATTTCTCCTATACATTAATTTTACAAAGAATTATATTTGTATCAAATACAAATGATTTTGTTATCTTGGCATTCCCATTATGTTAAGATCAGTCTAGATCAGAGCCTGGCTCAGTGGTAAGAGCCTTGGCTGTTGTTCTAGAGCCCTGGAGATCGGTTTTCATTGCCTACATCAGGCTTTGATGTGACTCAAGTTCTAAGAAATCCAGTGCCCTGTTCTTGTCTCTGAAGGCTCCTGTGTTTGCCTGTGTACACACGCTCACACCCCCCACTCCCCGACAGAGAGAGAGAGAGAGAGAGAAAGAGAGAGAGAGAGATACATACACATAAATAAGAAAATGTTTTAAAGTTAGGAGAGATTTAACAATACTTTATGAACTACACATGTCTCTTGTAAAACTATTTTAATTTCAGAATCTTGACTTTTAAAAACAAATGGCAGGAGTCCCTTGGATTCCCTTGTCCCCGGACAAGGACAGCGTGACCTGAACCTACCAGGACATCTTTCCAAGTTCTTTAGGAAATGCTAAAATGTTCTCATAAATTTCCTTTTAAGTTGCTGTCATTTTATTCTGACATCTGTGGAGAATCACTGTGGAGAAACAAACTCTAGAACTTTGCCAAATGTGTAGATGTTTAATAGCAAACATCGGAACCAACATGAGCAAGTAAATGATATGGGGGATAGATAACGAGATTCTGAAAGTTTGCCTTCTTCTTTTAAGGTGCCCATCATGAAGTTACGAGATGGTTGGACTCCGGGTCAGAAGGGTTCTCAGTGGCTATTCGTCTAACGTGGCTGGTGAAAATTAACCCTGAAATATTTCTGATAATTGCTCAGCCATCTAGTATTAAATAATTCAGAAGTGCAAGGAACAAGAGAATTTACCCCCAAGATGTAACATTTATTTATTTATTTTCCCTGCTTGCTCCCTTCCTCTTTCCCTCCATCTTCTCCTTTCTTTTTGTGTTTCAGTATGTAGCCCTGGCCGGCCTGGAAGTCACTGTGTAGACCAAGTAACCTTGACTCCCAGAGATTCGCCTGCCTCTGCCTCCTGAGTGCTGGAATTAAGAGTGTGTCTCTAGACCAGTTTGTTTCCTTCTGTTGTTGACCTTAACAGAGGTGTGGGTCCAGCTTTAAGTTCTTTGGCCTGGTCTGGCCCACCCCATATGAAAGTCCATACCATAGTTCATTGTGGTTAAATACATGTAACAATTCACCATTGTAATAGTTGATTTAGGTGTCAATTGGACTGGGTCAAGGGATGTCCATAGAGCTGGCGAACATGACTTCTGAATGGTCTTTGAGGGCACTTCCAGAAGAGGTGTTTTGGATAGAAAACACAGAGCTGTCCCTGTTGGTGAGGACTGTCCATTCCTCCCAGAACCCATGTGGCACAGAAGCAGAGAACAGGCAAATTTCTTTTCTCTTTTGAGGACATTCGATTTCCTCTGCCTATGGACATAAGGACTCCCAGTTCTTAGGGACCCTACGACTTGCATTACTTACACCCCAGGCTTCCAAGTCTTGGCTCATGGACTTGAAGTTACATGATGGCCACTTCTGGCTTCCCAGCTGTTAGTCCCGAAACTTCTCAGCTTCTGCAATCTCATGAGCCAGTTCCATGGTAAATAGTCCTCCACGTAAGGTGCCCTTCACAAGTTGAAAGTGTATTTAATACCCTGAATGTCCACACTTAGCCACACAGAAACCCTAGAATGCCAACTGTTTGCTCTTGTGATCATGAGGACCACGGGGAATATGGCTACCCACTATAACCCAGCATTGGGAAAGAGCATCATACCACATATCACTAGCTTGGGAAAAGATCAGAGTTCTAAACATGAGCTGGATATGGTGTTTTATCTTTGTAATCCCAGGCATCAGGAGACTGAGGCATGAGACTCTCCAGTTTGAAAACATTCTGAGTGAGAGCAAATTTGAGGCCAGCCTCGTCAATATATTAAGACCCTATTTCAAAAGAAAAAGAAAAGAAAGAGAAGATCCTCCAAGTGTGGTTTCTATCAGTCCTGTGACTGGGGTCTTATCTGTGAGGTGTTTGTTTCTCTGGAGAACTCTGGTTAATACAGGCTTCCTAGCTATTCTAAAGTATGCATTCAGTGATGTTTGTGTATTTGCAGTGTTGTGCAACTAGGGTGATCATCAAAAAGAACCCATGCCAGTAACTCTTCATTCCTCTAATCCCCAGAGTTGGCAGCTTCCAATCTGGTTTCTATTTTCATGATTCCCTGGTTCTGGGCATTTGTTAAATGTAAACATGCAGCTCTGTCTGTAGCATTTTCTGTCTGGCGTCTTTCCCTTTGCATGCCACCTCCCCCGTGCTGTACCCCAGGCCAAGGCATCTTCTCTTGTTATGATGAAATAATACTTTAGAATTGCATGGACAATGCCATATTTTAATTATTTAAAATCACATTTTAAAAGGGAAAATTTCCTATTATGAACCTAACCTCTTTTTTCTATCTGAAGATCACACACAGAGAATTTGAGTTGCTTCTGCAAAATTCTGCTAACTGTGGTTAAATTTATAATCAAGGTCTAAATGTTTGCAGTCCAACACATACTCCCATTTCTACTTTTCCTGTTTGGGCTCTAATTTCTGCTTATTAGTGGTTTTCCAAAGCATTAATTAGAGGCAGAATCATATATTAGTTCTACTGAAGATTAGAAGGCTAGCCACTGTTGACGTGAACTCTTAGAATCCAACTGAATTATAAAATGGCTTAAGGAGTACAATCCTGGCATTTCTAGGACCTTTCAGTTTTTGGTGATATATGAAAACCCATAGAGACACATTACAAAACAGTTAGCTCAGACCTTATCTGTTTGTATGGGAAACCAAACTTTTGTAATAGTTCAAAATCTGTACATAGGCACCCAGTGTTAGCATCTCCGTCAAATATTCAAATCTCCCACGTTTATCACATTGGGTAGTCTGAAGGCATCATTGGCTCATTTTATAAAGCACACATTTTTTAAAATGCCAGAGTGATATCTAGTATCTTGTATGCAAATTTTAAAAATATTTAAAAGTTGAAATACTTAAAATTTATTTTGTAGTTAGGAAGATACCAAAAAAATGGAGCTCATCTTAAATATGAAAATTTGGCACTATGTGTAGAAATAAAAGTTTGACATAGTGTTGCCAAATGTTAAATAGAACCTTACATTTTTCATTTTCAAATATAGAAAAAATATTTTAATTATTTGCTTGAAAGGTAACTGATATCTTCTCTTTTTTTCTGTTACGTAATCACATTCACAAATTCTCAGGATTATGAGCTATAGACGAGGATTTAAATTGGTCAACTACACATGTAGATTTGAAAGGTTTTCTGTGTTTTTGTTGCTCAGAAATGGATGTCTTATTTTAGTTATTTAACTTGAAAATCAAATGGTTTGTGTTCATTTTACACATTTTATTCTGTAGTTGAGGTCTCTCCGAATTCCTGCCATGGCCTTTACTTCAAATTTACCTGTAAATAAATGTTCATAGTGTCGCTGTTAACTTCCCATGGTGCAAGTCTTTTGCCTATTCTTTCTTTTTATTTTCTTTCTTTTCAGTCATTAACAAATACTGAGAGAGGGTGTGTGTGTGTGTGTGTGTGTGTGTGTGTGTGTGTGTGTGCATGCTCATGTGCACGCATGCATTCATTTGTATGTGTTGATGGACACTTGTGCCAGGAGAGTCATTCTGGTTTATTATTCTCCGTTTATTTGTCTGAGGCAGGGTCTCTTCCTGAACTTAGGAACCATGTTTTCCCAGCTAGCCTGGGATGCAGGGAACCCCAGCAGTCCTGTCTCCACTGTCCTTGGACCTGGATATGGATATAATACTCAGAGCAGCTGGAATAAGTACAGCCTGACGTACAAGGAAGCACATTCAGTATGCAGGAAACACCAGGGTTCATCACTTTAATTGTTTTCCTCCCTATGAGCCCTGAGAATCCGATGTCACCCTCTGAAGTCCCGTTGTATTTCGTGGTCTTGCTGCCTTGGGTGCAGGAATTGTATTGGAGATGTATTGCTCGGGCTGAGTACCCCACGGGCGTTTGTCTCGAGATTGGCCAGCTGTGGCTCCAGTGTACAGCCCAGCAATCCCCAGGACTTGTTTTGGTAGCTGGGATCTGTTTGTTTTTCTTGACCCTGTTTTAAAGTTCAAGTTGTACTTGATAGTGAAATGTTCTCTTGATGAGGTGTCTCCCCTCTTCTGGCCAGAAAATCAAGACAATATGACCTCATGACCATTATTGGAGTCACATTTCATTAATTTTATTGATGAAATTTATTTATGGTTCCTTGTATTCATTTTTTAAAACCCCTCTTTTGATCACTTCCTAGTTGTCCGGCCTTGCACTAGGTGCAAGGCTGCAGAACTGAACATGAGTCTGTTTTTGCCCTTGAATGGTTTACTCTGAGGGTTTCGCAGTGTGACAGAGGAGAACACTCTGCTGTGTCCTGTGGGACTTCCTGGCTCTTCCTGAGGATAGGGAATCTGGGAACATGGCTGTGTGTACTTTAAGCCCTAAGTCTTTATGACCTTGATAATATATCTGTGACATAGTACACTGTCTACACAGCCTGTGCTTTGTGTCGAAGGACAACAGAAAAGAACCCTTGTGTTTGCTATGGCCGGCGGCCTGCTGAGGGCTCCAGGTGTGTTCTAGCAGCAGAACACATACCAAGACTTTCCCTTTCCCTGCCCCTTTCCCTGAAGCGGCTGAACCACAGGCTTCTCTGGGAAGGGAGGTCCAGGGTCCCTGGAATCCCTGTGTGAAGCTCCCAGGACCCCTTCAGAGGGTCATGACCTATAGTTTCATAAATACTGTTCTGTTTATGTGCGAACTTGCCCCTCACCCCCAACCCAAATTTAGTTCCTAGTATTTTTCCAGAGTATTCAAAATACATAGCAAAAAAGACAGACTTATTTCTGCATCAAAATGCAGGCTTTTAGTTTTTTTCCCCCTTTTGTGTTGCTATATTAGATTATTTTAAGACGCTCCCAGGGAATCCAGAATCATGTCCTTGTTGGTGGGAGGGCGGTAGTTTGGGAATTCTCTGTTCCTCTCAGCTCAGTAAGTGGCTGCAGGATGGAAGGGCAGGGAGGAAGCTTGATGTTATCTCCATGCAGTGTGAAGGCTTTGGGGCTTCTCTAGAGGCGGAGGATGGTCCTGGGTAGGGTGGGGACTCTCAGAGGTCTGGATACTTTGGATTCAGTACCAACTAACTCTTCGTTGGAAATTCAGCATCATATAAAAATTTCTAAGGGACTTTCTTTGCTTTTTTTTTTTTTTCAATTTTACAAAACTCTAAATCTACCCTTCCAAGAATGCGTTACGGGGTCTTTTTATACTACTTCCCAAACGGCGGAAGACAAGCCCGGCAGTTACAGTGTCAGATGTCAGAGTTCCTCAGACTGGAAGACCCTTTAAAGCACTCAGTGTTGATTAGCTAAATACAGTTTTCTTTCCCACAGCCAGGTACATATTTCAGAACCATTGGGGTGGGGGTCACAGTTGAGTTCCTGAAAGTATTTTTGCCCAAGTATAAGAAAAATCTGAATTCAGCCAAGGGGTCCTCCATGTCTTCAGGCATCTATATACCTCTATCTCTCTGTGTAACATCTGAATGCCCAGAGGTGTCCCAGTCCCTGACACCACTGGGTGACACCTCTCCCCTCTGCAGAGGGGGCAGGTGAGGGACAGGCAGAATGCCTCCTGCTTTTACTCTTGGTTAGGGGCACACTGCTGGAGTTCTCTTTCTTATCTGTAGTGTAAACTGATTATTGAATCATCCATTTCGGAACATTACTTGGTTTGGTTTTAGATAAGAAGTCTCCCGGGGACTAGTTTTCAATGATTTCATTGCTTCATGGGTCCACATGGGGCAGAAGGCTGGCCTAAGATTTAGAAATGTTGAAAGAAAAATCTCAGTGACATGTTAGCAAAACGGTAATTGTTAGACTCACATATCAGTTGCTGTGTGAGTTTTGTTTTGTTTGTTTTAATAAACCCTAGGAGTTGGGGGGTGGGGACTTACTAATAAGAAATCTTTTGAAATCTCTATGATAGGAATGTCTTGCTTGTAGACTATGAATTCCAGGAAATTCAAAACAATTTTTCTATGGCTTCTTTCCATAAAGAGTAAGTTTCTTCTTCTACCTGTAAGTACACAGTTCATTTTCAGAATGACTTGCAGGATTTGAGAAAATGTACATTGCTTTTTCTTATCAAGTGTAATATTTAGAAAGTGGAGAAGCTATTTGTGCATGGCGTCACATGCCAGAAATCTCAGTACTCAGGAGACTGAGGCAGGAGGATTGTGTGTGGGGTCAAGGCCAGCCTGGGCTACACAGTTTGACCCTACTCCCCACTCGAAGGAAAGAAGGAAGGTGGGAAGGAAGGAAAGAAAAGAGAATAGAGACAGATTTTCCATCTCAAGAGTCAGAGAACCCGATCCCTGTCCTTGTCTGGCAGTGTGTGGATCAGGGTGCATCTCCCGAACAGGAGGCTAGAAATGCGCTCCCCACCCCCCCAGAGGCTCCCTGAAGCTGTGCAGCGTCCCGAGGATGCTCTCAGCTCTGCTTTGAGTCGCTTTATAAAACCACATCTGGAATGTTTGCACACAGATAGCCTCAGTGCAGGTGGGTGCTACAGAGCTAATTAGACCAGCTGGCGTCCCTCCTTGTGGAGGAGTGGGGAGGTGGGACACAGGTGTGGCAGACCAGATCTGTTAGCACTTTCTCATGTCACCAGCATTATAGACCGCTCGGTGCGTGTTGACACACCTAAGTTTAGAGCAGGATCTCTGGGCATCATGAGGAGTGGGTAGAAAGAGAGGAGAGAACAGAAACTCTAGACAGTCACTGGAGTTGTCTGTGAAGCTGTTCCCGGGAAGGATGACCTCTTAGACGTGTGCGTCCTAGCTCAATGAGATGAAGCCTTTTGTCTTCAATTGCGCTGCTAGAATCTCCTGCTCTTGTACAGTGGACTCCTTCACCTGGGTTCTAGGTACATTTTTCTCACATTGGTGCAAAGTTTTGTGTGTGTGCCTATGAAGAGAGAGTTCTCAAATGCTGTGTAGCTCCCAGAGGCTCTCAGACCCTGATTATAGAATCCCTTCCCTCGGGAGGCTTCCCGCTCGTCTCATCACCCCTCCATTGAGTTCCCTGTTGCTTTTGAAGCTCATGACACTCAGCTTCGTGTGTGTTGTCATGTGTGAGTTGGGTAAAGAATTGAGGGTGAACTCTTCAAACTGCTCTTTGGATTTCTTAGAGATTGTCGCATGCTGCCTGTCCCATTTCTCAGAGGGAGATTTCTTTGTTGCAGTCTGCCTTGGCTCTTCACTCTGACTCCCAAGGACAATATAACTATAGAAACCTCTGCAGGATTGTTGTTTTTTTTTTTTAATTTGGGGATGGTGGCTTAAACCTTGATCCCCCTGCCTCAGCCTCCTGAGTGCTGGATTATACGTGAATCACCACATCCGGTTTGTAATTATTGTTTCTAAGCAATAACTGATCCTAAAGGGTTTCATTCTTCTGCCTTTTTTTGTTTCTTTTTCTATTTCTCAGCCTAGAAGAAATTAGGCAATTTAGCCATAGTTCTTTCAAATGTTTGGGCTGAGCTCTCCTCACATTTGGAGGGGCTTTTGTACCTTCCTG
>NC_022027.1:56518008-56554388 GCF_000317375.1 Microtus ochrogaster | reverse complement strand
TCCCCCCTTATGTGAGGTTTGCTCAGCTGGAGAAAGAACGGGAGAGGAAGGCTTCTGAGGATTTGGTTAGCCTTAGCTCATGGAACTTTTTGTGCCTGCCAAATGACAAAAAGGGGGGGGGATATTGAGTATTTGTATTTTCCTTTTAATTTCCCAACCATAGTGTGAATTCTTTGTTGCCAAGTGGCTTTGGGGCTTTGCCTGGGACATCTGTGCCAGAGTCAGAGAGACTCATCTTGGCCAGACATGGCCACATATTGAAGAAGGAACCGTTTCCAGGAAAACTCAGAGCTAAGCTTCTTAGAAATCTTTCCTTGATTGTCGGAGCCAGGCCTCGACACTCAGACCATCTGGGGAACTTTGGACCCGAACACACCAGTGTCTGTTTCATGCATCTTCTCATTTCATAAGCTTAAAAATATTCTTGTTCATTTGAGATGTATATTTATTGATTTTACACATTTTGAGCAACGCTTTCGCATATTTAGCAGCTTTAAGAAAACGTGTCTGCCTTCAGACTGACTGCAAAGCAAGGAAAGAGTCAGTGACCCTGGAGATGATAGTTGCTATTCTCTGGGCCTTGGTGGTCCTCAGTGAGCCACAGGCACACCCTACACAACCACTTACCCGTTAGCCGGTGTCCACGAAACTCTGTAGTTCGCAGGTGCAGAAGCCGTGCCTCCTGCCCTCCCTCTTGACAGCATGCTTTCCCTGTCGCATGTACCTATGTGTTCAGGCAGGGCTGCAGTCTGGACATCTGCCTCCGCTCTGCTTTGATGGCATCTCTTGTGTCTGGTGGCTATCGATCTGTTTATTTCTAGATGACGACGGTGACTCTGGAGTGCACTATGTGTCTGAACAACCAAGGAACACATTAGTTTGCTGGAGCTGTGGCTGACATCACAGTTCATTTAGTACTTTGATTTGATTCTGTGCTTGCTCCAAGTCTAAAAATGGTCCTGTGTACAGAAATAGTTCCCAATAGTTTGAGAATTGCTGCTTGAGATTTGTATTTTGCTGCAAATTAACTAGCTGAACCCCTTCAAACGTAGCCGTTTCTTCAGCCTCTTTTCCAATCTATGCATTTACAGAGTGGCTACAGGGAGTCAGTAGTGTTGCTGCCCGCAACATACTGTTATCAATACTCGATTCAAGAGGTATCTTTTTGCGTAGTCTGTTTGGAAATTAAGATGGGCACATTCGGTAGTTAACAAGCAATGCTATTGTATGTGTATCTGCAAACTCTCTATAGACTCATATGCCTTGTGGCATCAAGAGATGGAGAATTAAAAGATCCTGCCAGCATTTAGAAGGTGCTTGTCATAAGCTAAAGCATGGGTTTTGAAAAATAAGAAAAGAGTGGTGCTTTATTTATCCATAACTTGGGCACTCTAATAAATGAAATTGATTCTCTATTGTCTCTTAAAAATAAGGCAGAGATCAAAGTGGGCCAGCAGCCATAGGGAAAGTCCAAACAGTTGGGTTTCTATGCTCTGTTCTGGGGATTGTACAAACTCAGATGTGTCCAGGGGTCATCTGAGGCCAGAAAAGGGCTGGATCTTCTGGGGCTGCAGCTACAGGTGGTTGAGAGCCACCACTCAGGGTGCTGGGGACCAAACTCGGGTTCTCAACAAGAGCAGTAAGTGCTCCTAACCGCCGAACCACCTCTAGCGCCTCTTCTCTTTTCCGCGGAGGCTGTATATCATCACTGTTTACCCCGTCTGATCGCTGGGCTTCATGGCTTTGGAAATCCCCGTTGTGTTGGTAGCTAGAAGGGGTAGGGCGCTGCCCTTGGCAGCCGTTCTCTTTGCTTTCAGCAGTTTTCTTTGGCAGAGCATACCTAGCTTTGTACCAGTTGGAGGAAGTCACCTGGAAGAGAAGAAGGTCCTTTCTGTCTGGGCCCAGAGGAAAAACCCACCATGGAGGACTCTGGTCTCTAATCCCAGCTTAGTGTTCGTGGTTGAAGGGTGAGGAATCCCTGAGGAAAGGTCATTTTTATTTCCACGCTACCAGTTTGGGGGCACAAGAGAGTGTTCTGCGTTCTTTGTTCCCTTCTTAGTGGGTGAGCCATGTTTTAGTCTAGATGGCTGGGACTGACCAGGTGATGTAGCCGCTAGGTATAAAACAATGGCCGGGCGTGGGCAGCATTTAGCTTAACCACGTATGGCATCATATATACATTGATCTGGAGCTGCCTGTGATGCTGTTGGCCATGAGCCGTGAAATGTCTGAGTGCTGCCTAGGTGCTGGGATCAGCGCTGAGCTTGCTTTCTTGGTCTCCTAGGTTACACTGCATCTGAGACCCATCTCCTCAGTTCACATTCACTACAAGCCTGTTGTGTTCCTGCTCAACTCCCCACAGCCCCTGGTCTGGCATCTGAAGACAGAGAGACTGGCCAACGGCGTTCCCAGATTTTTCTTGGTAAGTGTTCAACACCTTCCCCCGAAATGCTCCTAGTGCAAGTTTATAACGACTCTCAATTTTGCAAGACATTTTGTTTCTGGAGGCAATATTTTGCTATGTACCCAAGCCTGGCTTCCCTCGGTCCTTCCCAGTGTCCCGAACGCTGCTGGGATTATAGTTGGGTATAGTGTGCCAGTTTGTAATGCATTTTGAAAAAAAATAATCCTTTCCATTAAAATGATACCAAAGGAGGTTGTGCTTTTACTTGTACGCAGGGGATGTCTGGATGACATAGTTAGAAATCCGCAGAGAGCGGATGCAGCACGTGTTATGTGGAGACACAGTCGGGCATCGTTTGCACGGTGGTGCAGGACCTGCTGCCATGCTCTGTGTGGCCTGAGTCCTGGTGTTCCCTTCCGCCTCGTGGCATTAAGAGCTCTGTCAAAGCTGTAAACAGCCTCTGCTGTGTGGTCTCTGACCACAGAATAAATACACACGAGCCCGTTTCTGTTGTATATAACTCGGGCCTCATTCCAGATACGAGACTGTTGACAAAGTGATACAGTGAGCTCCAAGCATGAAATCATTTGTGTTTTATTTTTTAAAAAAGCTGGAGCCCAGCTCTTTGCAGAGTGCTCCAAATATTACCTACTATTTGTAAATCATGTCCCTTGGAGTTTGCCAGAATGTTCGACTTTGGTAGTTGTGGAGAAATGGATGGGTTGTTGGGTTGAAATGCTTGTCGTGTGATATCATGTCTGATGAGCAGCGGCGTTGCAACTCGGCGGGGATCCCTCTCAGTGTCCTTGTGACAGAGCCCCAGGCCCCCCAGATCTCACCTTAAGCAGCGACTCTGTTAGCAGGCTTGCTTTCGCCCAGTGAATCGATGTTGCCTTTCTGGTGACTTTAGTACAGGTTCAGTTTGCTGTCACTTGCATTTTTTTGAAAGGCATTTTGAACCATTGAAGGTATCTCCCGAATGAGATGAGGATTCCCATAGCTGGAAGCTGAATAAGTGTGTAAAGCAGGAAAGATAATCCAGCTCTTTTGTGTGATAAATGCTAATTATTAAATACACTTGGGGAAATGATGGAGGAGTTGCTGTTTTGTAACCATCACAGTGAGAGCTGATCAGACAAGAATCTCCAACAGATGTTAGGCCCAGTTACTAGAAAAGGAGGGGTTTGGAGGGGCTGAATATTCAGATACTCTGGAAATACTTTTCCCACAAATTATATATTAACTAGAAAAGAAAAATTGTAGCTATAGACAGTGGGGAATCATCAGGGGTACTTCAGGCAAGTGATCAGAATTAATGACACCAGCATGGGGCAGACAGACAATGTGTGTCTATAAATGAGGAGCAACAAATATCCCTCACGTCTTAGTCAGGGTTTCTATTGCTGTGACAAAGCCACCACAACCAAAGCAACTCGGGAGGAAAGGGTTCATCTGGTTTACCCTTCCACATCACTGCTCATCACCAAAGGATACAAACTGGGCAGGAACCTGGAGGCAGGAGCTGATGCAGAGGCCATGGAGGGTGCTGTTGACTGGCTCGCTCCCTGTAGCTTGCTCAGCCTGCTTTCTTCTAGAACCCAGGACCACCAGCCTGGAGATAGCATCACCTAAAGTGAAGCGGGCCCTCCTCTCCTCCATCAGCCACTGCTTAGGTAAACGCCCTATAGCTCGATCCTGAAGATGCCCTCATCTGACCTCCGTGGGCTTGTGGCAAGCATGTGAGTATAGACATACATGCAGATAAAACAATCATTACACATAAAATTCACACACACACACACACACGCACGCACACACACAGTGCAAGTTCTTAAGAGGTTAAATTGTGCCTTTCCATTAGAAATATCTTTATTTTATTTTCTGTGTTCTATGGGGCACACTGCTGTAGGAAGCATGGGATAGCAGATACCCTGTGGGAGTCCTTCCATTTCTCTATGTGGTCCTGGAGATCAGCTCAGATCAGATCAGGTATGGGAAAAGGTGCTATCACTCAACTGAGCGAGCTCACCAGCCCTAATTGTGCCTTTTTATGGAGAGGAGATGTCACTGTGTGTTGTGGCCTTTCATTAGTATTTTAATAAATAAAGCTTGTCTGAAGATCAGAGAGTAAAACAGCCACCCTGGTCAGCCTTACAGACCAGGCAATGGTAACATGCAGCTTTAATCCCAGTAGCCACACCAGTTGCCATAGAAACCAGGTGCACACTTTTAATCCCAGCCCTAGGGAGGAATATAAACTGGGGGAGGGCAGCTCTCAGACACAGTCTCATTCTGAGATTCCTGGAGGCAGGATTGCCATTTTGGACTGAGGTACAGGTAAGAGCCAGTGGCTGGCTGCTTTGCTTTTCGGATCTTCAGGTTAAACCCCGTTTCTCTCTCTGAGTTTTTGTTAACTGTGTATCAACTGTGTATACTTTGTAGACCAGTATGGTCTTGAACTCACAGAGATCTGATGTTCTCTGCCACCTGAGTACTGAGATTAAAGGCACGCACCACCATGCCTGGCAACTTTTTTTTAAAGACTTAAAAATCTTGCTGTTTACATTTAAAAGGCTGGAGCAATGATAATTAGTGGCCATTATTATTAATTTGAGTTAATGCTCAGTGTGTTTGGGAATTGTGCCAAGGGCTCTAATACTTTATCTCCTGTTTTTCCTCACAATAGCCCCAGGGTATCTCCTTTTTATAGGTGACTTAGCACTAGGTTAATTTCTGGCAGAGTTTGGATTTAAACCTAAGTTAGGACCCACTCTGCAGCACATATTCTGAACTGCCACCTTCAGACGTGGTCATGC
The DNA here is from genome assembly GCF_000317375.1 of Microtus ochrogaster. NCBI lineage: Eukaryota > Metazoa > Chordata > Mammalia > Rodentia > Cricetidae > Microtus > Microtus ochrogaster. The sequence continues at coordinate 56,549,168 of NC_022027.1, read as the reverse complement.
CAGCCTTCTGTAATTAAGCCTATTTGTGATGGTAAGACACAAGGCTGTTATAAAGTCATACGCATTTACTCTGTATACTGTGGTCCAGTGCTGCAGAAACTACCTATGCACCACCATTTAATTAAATCTAAGCTGAGGTTGGTGGCACGGGCCTATAATCCCAGCTGCCCTTGAGGCTGAGGCAGGAGAATCACAAAGACTGTGAGCTGTTTAGTAAAGTCGAAGCTGGCTTTGGCAACATAGGCCTTCTCTCAAAAAGTGGAGAGGGAGCCATCGATTGAGTAGAGCATTGAAGTAGCATTCACAAGGCCCTGCGTTCAAGTTCCAGAACCTAAAGAAATTTTAAGATCCAATTCTTGCGCTGCATACCGGGCCCTTGGGACTTTCTGGACCGTGGTTACCACCGTGGTAGCCAGGATAAAGGCATAAGTGATGAACAGAGACTCCACCCGGACAGCGGTGGTCCAGGTGGCAATTAGGAAGACTCGTCTCTGCAAACCTGACTTTTCCAGCTGTAATTTAGGAATAATGACAGCCTTATGCTTAGAAATAAGCATTATCTCGACGCGAGGAAATTGCGTGTAAAATGTTGTATGCAGTGCCCACCGCTGCTGAGTTCACTCGCATTTGCAGAAATTCTGCTGCGATTATCAGAGCAATGAGTGCTTGGGAAGGGTGTTAAGTTAGCACCAGTTACTGTAAAGTAACAGTAAATGGCTCCAGAGTTAGGGTTCCCATTTCTCTGGGCTTGGGGTCCATGCTCAGTGTGGGTCACACACACTGTAGTCTGCTTGCTGCTGTTGGAATTCTCACTCTGCGGGATTCGGAGGGAACCAGCTTTGTTATTGTTTGTTTTCTCTGTGAGCTCTAAGAGCTCTGTCTTGGCTATTAGTTGGAAATACACTAATGAAGAAGATAATTTCAGTATACAACTTAACATCAACCTTATTTGGAGTTAATTCCATGTAAGGACATCACAGAGGGACACTGGAGAGGCAGCTATGGAGAAGTTACTAACTGAAATCCCCGGACACCCAAGCTCGACTTCCTTTGGCCATCTCTGTCTGCTCGTTCTCCATGGTCTGCATAGTCAGCAAGACATCGGTTGCTGGGCCAGATCAGGGCACCACAGGTGGTTTGAGATGGCTCACAGCTGGGAAACTCCCCCTCCACAAAGCCTGTGACAAATTAGTGTCCCTTATCCATGTCACAGCCTTTGTGATGATAGAGAACCAAGAGCGTGTTCAGTTTGTCCATCCCTGAAGTGTTTCTCCAAGGCATCAGAAGCCCAGAGGCTCTGTAGAAGCTAAGCCCTGAGATTACTCAGAGGGCCTAGAACTGGCTGGGTCCCTGGACCCTCAGTCCAACATAGATACATACATGTGTTCTCATGCCCTTGTGACATGTAATGGTAAAGGGGTCACATGACTGTCTCCAGGTTGTCTTTTCTGTTACAGTTATGATTCTTTAGTGGTTATTAATTTTTCTTATGCAGGGTGGTGAGAAAAGTTTGGATAATGGCATCTACCAGCGAATTTAAATCAATAAGCCTTGGTTGTTTTAACTGCCTACAGCGTGTGTAATTAGTTAGAAAGACCTTGTGTTACTCAGAATGTCTCATTTGCTGACTTCTGCAATACAAATGTATTTGGTTTTTCTGTTATTATTACACTATCTGATAGAGGCATCTGCCTTTTGTCAATTTATCATTCCTAATCCCACAGCACAAGCAAGCAGTGTGTCAGGGACCAGAGGGATAGGGGGATTTAGTTTTCCTTGCAAATGCAGTTGCTTTGTCCAGATTACCGAGCAGCTAGGGATGGATGGCGTGCTTCAAGGTGCTTCTCAAGTCACATACAGGCACATGCGTGACAAAGTTGTCATAGCTTTACAATATTTTCTGGGTGGCCCAGAGACTATTCAGTGGGTTGGGGTTGTCCCTGTACAATCATAAAGAACAGTGACACTGCCATGGGGTAGAGATCTAGCTCAATGGTAGAGCACTTGCCTCGTGTGCATGAGCAGTGAGCTAGATTCCCAGCACTGCATGCTACTGGCTGCGGTGATCCATGCTGTTGTCCAAGCACAGCTAAACTGACAAATTTAAACCGCACAAAACTCAGTGGTCATGGTTCGGGCAGTGCTGGGAGCTGCCCTCTAAACTGACAAATTTAAACCGCACATGGTTCAGGCAGTGCTGGGAGCTGCCCTCAGGCACAGTTTGTACAAGGGTCCTCACTGAATTGATCCCCAGAACCCAATGAAAGGTGGACGGCAAGAGACTACCACAGAGTTGTCCTCTGACCCCCAAACCTGTGCCCTGCCCCACTGAAAATTATTATTTGTTATTATATATCATTATTGTGCTATTATATTAAATATACAGGAATATTGTATACATATAATTATAATTCCTATGGTTAGGGTCATTTTAAGCCTTGCTTTGTACTCCAAACCTGAGCTCTGTTTCCCCTTCAGACTCAGAGTCTAACATAAGCAGAAATTTCCAAGGCTGAGAGCCTAGTGGCCTGGTGTAGTGGCACACACCTTCAATCCCAGTGCTTGGGAGGCAGAAGCAAGAAGATCCAGAGTTCAAGGGCAGCTTGCTACATAGTGAGGTCTGTCTTTGTGTGCATACATATACATACAGATACATGTATGTATGTATACATGTATCTGTATGCATATGTTTGTGTGTATATATCTGTATGTATCTGTATGCATATATATATATCTGTATGCATGTGTATGTGTGTATGCATGTATCTGTATGTATGTGTATGTATATGTATGCGTGTATACATATCTGTATGTATGTGTATACATATATATGTATGTATACGTACAATCACACATAGACCCTAATGACCAACTCTTAGCAACACTAAACTGGTCTAGAGGCCACATCTAGACTATTTTAGAGTTAGCTGCTGTGCATGCTAGTTATAGCAGGAAAGGGGGATATCCAAGATTAGCAAAGTCTCAAGAAGAGCGGCTTCTTCCAGTGTTACACTCTCTTGGGATTACTGTCCTGTGATTCCTTCTTTCCCAGCCATTTATCATTAAAATCAGGAAAGAAAAATGCAGATATCTTTGGCAGCCAGATGGAAAGTGGGAGGGTCGATGCTGGTCTCACAGTACGGTGGCCGGAGTCTGGCATATAAAACTGCAGGCTTCCAGTTAACGTCAAATTTCAGATAAACGCTGACTAGTTTGCTTAAGTATGCCTCTGCAGTATCTTGGACATAATTTTACTAACAAAAGTGATCTATTCTGGAAATTCAAGTTGAATTCGGTGTCCTATATCTTTTTTTCTGTTAGCCTGGGTTTTTGTGTTTTGGTTTAATCTCCTCAGCATGGGTGCTAGCCCTGGCCCCACCGCTAACTAGGGACACAACCCTGTACATGGTGGTGAGCTACGTGGGCCTCAGTTCCCACCTAAGATGAAGGGTTTGGATTCGGCTGCGCTCCAAAGTTCCTCCCAGTTTCAACTCTGATGCTTTGATAATGCGGCCGCTAGATACTATATCCTAATTTAACTGGAAACAGGAACTAGCAATATGAACCCTGCCCTCCTCAGCAAATCCAAGCAAGTATCAAGGCATGGCAGTTGGACTAGGCGAGGGAAAATGAACTTTATTCTTTGGCTTTGGATTAAAAACAAATCAAAACGTAATCCTAATGAAAAATGTAAATTAATACCAGGAACACACTAAATATTTTAGAAGCAGCTCTGCAAGTCCAAAAAAGGGGGAAGGGTGGTTAAAAAAAATTCCTGTTGCCAAAACCTGGTTTATTCCTTTTACTTAAACCGGAGGGGGTGGGGAGGCCAAGTCTTGGGTCCCCGCCACCCAACCACAGGCAGTTCCCGGGTCCGCACTGCAGTTTGGATGCCTGACAAGACTCAGTGCAAACAAGTGCTGTTTGTTTCCCTGTGCCTAGTATTTCACTGGAAATCAAAAGGCTAAATCTCCAATCAATTGTTAATCAGCCCCAGATGTGAGCTCAGGGCGGCATCGAGAGCAGCCCCACACAGCGCATGCCCAGCCATTACCTCTCCACAAAGCCAGGCGTGTGTGACTGTGGGTTGCTGGGCCCAGAAATGTCCGGAGAATAACTCAGACAGTCAAGCTTACATCTGGAGGAGGGGACTTAAAAACCATCAACAACACAAAGACCCTGTTTTCTTATTGTATCGCATTTAAGAGTTTGGACTGAAGCAAAACACAGGAAACACCTTTCTTACGTCCTTCTTTGGGGGCCCTGCTCTCTCTCACATGGGAGAACCCACAAAACTAGCGTACCTATATGATGCTTTGTGTGTGAACTGGTCACTGACTCAGTGCCCACTTTTCTGCCTGTATGCTTGAGTTGAATGACCCATGGAGAATTCGGGGAATGTCGCGTGAGTCACCTGCCTTCAGGGAGCTCTCTGCTGTGTCACAGAGCTAGCTAGAAAATGGGGAGGTGAGGTTCAATATGAAAATGTACCCCCTTTTAGATCCAGAAGGTGGAGAAAATGAGAACTGTCCTCTTGCCTGTGCAGCGGAGGTAGCAGCCTCTTTGACACAGATGCCAGGGAACAGCATATGAGCAGAAGGGTTGAGGGCTAAACAGAGCCGCTTCCCTTACAGCCAGAGGTGTCACCCCTGTATTCTAGGGGATCTGACTAGACCATTTTGGCTTTCCCTGTGAGGTCTTTCCCCAAATAAATTCTCCTTTGAAGGCAGATTAAATAAACCGCTTTCAGATTGGCGGTGGTTCTTTTCGGTATCTGGTGGAGTGAGTCATTGCGTCCCGAGGAGGTTCCAAGTGGTTGTGTACCATGCATTACTCTTCAAGAGGCTGCTTATCTGTTGGTTTTGTGGCTTGTCCCTAAGAGTCTTAATTACATAGGGCTTGATCCTTTCATGAACTGGGGCCAGTCAACTACCGTATTTCCTGGGAATGAGTTTCTGTTCCTTTGTGGTAAGAGAGCACTTCTTAAATGTCACTGTGGTATTGAGAGCCTTGGAGAGTTTCAGCTGGTAAACCTGGTCGAGAGGGAGTTTATAGAAACCGTCCTAGGATTTATCCTAGCACGCGAGGGCAAGGTGGCGGACGCTGCCCGTGGGTGAGTGGCCTGGGGCCCTGGCGCACCCTCTCGTCGTTTTCTGAGGAAGACGTCCTGTCCAGGCGGACTCACACCAGCGTGGACTTTTCCTGGCTTTGCTCGGGGTGTTGTGTCACGTCTGTGTGGAGGCACAGCCCTAGCCCCGGGAAGGTTTTGCTTTCATTCAACAAACTGAGGTTAAATAAACTTGAGGACTGAAGGGAAGACTGGTTTTTCCTTGTGTCACCCAAGGCAGTTCTTGGAAGCTTTGGAATAACACGAATCTGGTGAGCTAATGCATCTACCCTTCCCAAGCCTTTGGGTAGTGGTTTCAAATGCTAATCTTTGGTGCTGTGGGCAGCATGGTAGACAATCTCCAGAGAGCTGTATGGTTAAAAAACGAGTGTTTTGTTAAGGGAAGTTGCAGAATATTTTATTTTCATGTAATTGGAGGAGAAAAAAACAAACAGGGGGAAGAAGAATCCTGTCTCCCAGGAGGCTCTGGGATGCTGATGTGGAAACACTCGGTCATGCCTGGGTGCAGGTGGTGACGTTGTGGTGAGGTTCCCGTAGCCATCTGCACAGCCCATCTCAGGGAAGGACTGCAGAATGGCCGGAGTCCTTTCTGGGTCCATATGGTCCTGTTTATTCGAGATCATGTGTTTTTGGATCCCTGATCCTTATCATCTATCTGGCTTAGAAGTAACTCTTTTTATATCCACGTGCGGCCAGGGTTTGTGTTCTAAACCCTGCTTTTGCCATTGGTTCCCAAAACCTGGTTCTCGATGGCTTGGCATCTTTGCTGCAGCTATGAACTGCTCCCGATGCCCTGGTGAGGAGTCATTATTATGCCATTTGGACTGTGAGGGGCAGTCAAAGCCCGGGGCTCACGTGCCTGCCACCTTGGCAAGAGCCCACAGTGATGGTAACCCGTTTGATCTCTAGTCCCTTTATCTTCTTTTATCCTTGAGAAAGCGTTCTTCGTGTCCTGGAGTGCCAGGGCATATAGGTCAGCATTTCTTGGATGCAGGTAAAGAAATTCCTTTCCAGAAGTTTGAATAAGAAGGCTAAGCTTCTGTTCCAGGGAGGGACATGCCATGGCCTGTGAGCCTCAAGGTTGATCACACAGCTCTTGCTGCCTGTCTGGAAGATATACACGCATGAGTACATGCCATGAAACCTAAACAGTGTGCATCCGGTGCCGAATGATTCAAAGCAGCTGCATCTGTTACTTTATTCGGTCTCTGTGCCACGTCTGTGATGTAGGTGCTATGATCATCATCATAAAATTCTTTATCTTGACGTAGGATGCAGCATTTATAAAGGTAATTTCCACACGGGTATTGTTTATCTTTATTTAGGATGAGGAGATAAGACAAAGAGGTTAGCGTGTGTGGACAATCAGCTCCTGGATGGTGGTTGTAACACATAAACTGTTAAGGGCTGGACTAAGGGGCCTGGTTGGGGAAAGCCACATGGCCTATCGGAAGACATGACTATGATGCCATCTGTAAGTCTGGTGTGTAGCGTGGACCCATTAATAGCCATATCAAGATTGGGACTTCAGGTTAGGCAAATAAAGACCTCGTTTTAACAACGTATGTTATGAACGACTTCAAAACTGGAATATTGGCCTTGCATTATTCCACTTGGCCAGGGCTTTGGAAACTGTTTCGTTGACCCCTTCCCCAAGTACGCTTTTCCTCTGGGCTCCTGGTTGGACTTGCTTAATTAGCATACATACATCCATAGCACCACTGGGACCATTTCATCATTGAGGTTAAATGTGCTCAGCTCAGTTTCCTTAGCTTTGGCAGAGGAGGCCATCCTGGTTGTAGAGATCGTCAATTATAAACTAGAAAATGGGGGGCAGAAAAATCCAACTTGGAATTTCCCAGAGGATACAAACCAGTTGTATCTGGCTTATGGCCCCTTCTCCATTGCATCTCCCCAAGGAAATGTCCTTCAGGCTCTTTATTCCCTACCCATTCGTGGGTTTGGTTGCTTAGTGGGCCAGAATATACGGCTCTATTTCTCTTGGGGCTTGTATCAGCCATTCACAGAAACTGTATAAGCCAAGGTTTCAGAGAATTAGAGCCAGCAGGGGATAGACAGAAAGAGAGTTATTGCAAGTCGGCTGACCCCACTGTGGGGACAGGCAAGAGAGTTGGAGATACATAGAGAACTTTCTGGAACGGACCCAGGACCCATGGGCATGAGCTACAGCTGACCCCCACAACTGGAACCCCCTCTTCTGGGCTCTCAAGGTCTTTCCAGTGCCAGGACTTTCCAATGGCCTAGGGCAGTCCCTTCCTCAAAGTCAATCAATTTTGGACGTTAGTCACATCTCCGGTACACCTTCTCAAAAGCATGCAGGCATGGGGGTAGCTAATGGAACTGTAGCTGTATAGGTCGTCTACGGCTGTGTCAAGACCCGATTTGGGTTCAGCTTGACCGTCTATGGAGAGGAAGTCATGGTGTCAGGAACAAGGGGCACCTGGCCATGTGCATCCACCGTCAGGAAGCAGAGAGGTAGATGCCAGGGCCCCGCTTCCTTTCCTTTACCTCAGATAACAAGTCTACAAAATCCCGTACAGACATGCCCAGAGGGTGTCCAGCTGCCAACGTTAGCCATCGCGTAGAAGGCGCATTGTGCCTGTCTTCACACCCGACATTTGTACCACCTGAGATAATCTTCCAGCACTCCGCCCATCCTGGGTTCTAATCAACCATTTCCAAGTCACCGGGTCACTGGGGATTTGTGTTTCCTCTGACTTGGTTTCCAGCCAGATAACTTGCGTCTGAAGCAGTCATCCCTGCCTGTTCTGTCCTCTTCTCTTTCTGCTCACTTTCCCTCAGGCAGCAGGGAAGGAGGGTCAGAGAAATAACACAGAAGGCTGGATGGGTCACAGAGGGGCAGTGGTGCCTTCAGCAAAACCTCTCGCTCGCTGCTTGCCCCCAAGCATGTTTCCGGCTGCCCACTCAGCCCCGGCAGATGGCTCCGATCTTTGCTGACCTGCAGGCAGATTCCCTCCCCAAAGGGAGATGGCCTTTCCAGGCGCAGTCAGTGCCCAGTGTCCTGCAAAGAGAGAGCGTGGCTTGGGGGAGTCCAGCAGTTTTGATCTGTATGTGTGCTTTGCTACACAGGCCCTATCATGGCTCAGAGTTCTTCAGTTGTCACACATGAAGATTCAGATTCCATGTAGGATCTGCTTAGCAAGAATGCAGATCAAGACTGTGTGACTTTCCTCCCAGTGTTCTGTTGATGGGGGGCCCAGAGTTGAAGAAGGTTGACTCCACCCCACGGGAACTGCCTGTTGACTGACTGCTCCTAATGCTGGGACAGGGAGAGGTCTGGCTGGAAGCAGGGTCTCAGGTTTACTCTGCGGCTGGGGCAAGTCCTTCGGTTTCTTTGAGTCTGTATTTCCTGTGAGACACAGAGATTACCAGTATGAACAAGGAGGACCTCTGAAAGGCCATCCTAAGATCCCATCTGCGGTCTGGCTTTTGTAAACTTTAGTTTGTACCCTTGAAGTTGGCATATTAGATGTAAAAGGAAAAAGTCCTCCTTAGTGAGAGGTTCCTAGAAGCATACATGGAAGGTAGCCAGAGCTTGAGGAATGTGGTAAATAGTAGTAACAGTGTCAACAGCACCCAACACCACCTCCTCATGTCCCCTTCCTTCGCTAATGCCCCCCCCCCCACGAAAAAACACCTTTTAGGTGGCAAATGTTCTTTGTAATTAGGCTCAAGTAACTCTTTTGTTGTTGATTTTCATTTTATTTATTTGTGACAGGATCTCACTTAGCCTTAGCTGGCCTGGAGCTCAGTAGGTAGATCAGGCCAGTCTCAAACTCAGAGATCCACCTTGGTCTGCCTCCCAAATGCTGGGACTAAAGGCACGAGTCACCATGCCTGGCTAGTCTCTCTTAACTCTGTGTGATGGTAGAAGGTGAGAAAGGGTGAACTCAGAAGTGAGGAGGATGCATCTGGGCTAGCCTGGGGTGGAATGGGAGGGGGCTGGGCTGAGGCTGACCCTCGACCGGACCGTGGGTAAGATCTGCTTCTCCTTCTCCATGCATGTTCACATCCAGCTCCATTCCCGCACTGCCTCTGTGGGGGTTCGCATGCGGTTTTCACGCTGGCTTGTGTTCAGGTTTGGGCATGCTGGTCTCCCTGGCAGCATCAGCGTTTTCTCCGTGCTGTGCTCAAGCCTGTGGAATATGAAGAGCATAGAGAGGTCTCAGTTCTTCAGCATCTTACATTTCAGGAAAAATTAAAACATCCCAAGATGGTCATGATGAATGTTTTGAGAAAGAATTAATAGTCAAGTATGTTCTAAGTCATCTTATTGGGGGGAAAGCAACCTGGTTTGGGTTACAAGATAAAAACACCCCGGAATTTACAAAAACAGTTACATGAGTTTGCATTTCCTGAATGCGTGATTGGTAAATGCTGTAGTCATTTGGCTCGAAAAATATGTAGCTTTGCAGATGTAGGTTCATGGGCATGGAAGTTATTATTTCTTTAGAGTAAGCCCTTTCAAAGCAGCGTTGAGTCATGGCATATGTTAATAGAAAACATGTTTCAGATTGAATTTCATATCACGGGACTTGGAAGGAAATAGGCGAGTAGCATCCTCCTGGGGGTCGGGTAGAACGAACACGTGACTTCTTTTGGAACAACTACTTCAGTCCTCCCTGGAAGTAAATCTTTCAGTCCCCTGGACTTTGCAGGCAGAACATATCCCAGCATAATCTCCTTGATGCCTTTCTGTGCAGGCTGTGAGGCACCCCGGGGCCAATTTGCAGATCCTGCTGAAGCACAGGGCTAGCGTCTAGTCTCCTTCTCCATTGTCTTCCCCCAGGAACTGAGCAAGCAGGTTCCCAGCCTGGCCGGAGTTTCTGAAATATCAGTGTTTTCCTGGGCTTCATCTGTTTCCCTGAGCAGGAGCTTCGTGTGAGCATGTCCTTGGGAGCTGAGAACGTGAGAGGCGTAGTGAAAAGAGAAAAGAAAGAGGACGTGGGGCAGGGCGGAGGGGGCTAGAAGCTGATCTCTACTGCGCATGTGTGGAATCTCCACCAACCGTCACGTGAGCAGGCAAAGGCGGTGCACGCATTTGAGCAGCCCCATGGGTCTGTGATCTCACCCACTGATAACTCAAGCTCCCAAGCATCAAGCTTGAGCTGTAGGGGCTTTCTTGGTGGGTAGAGGAGTGCGTGAGTGTGACGGTTCGTGGGACAGCTTTTCCTGTGAGGCCTCCTCAGGCCTTTCTTTCTCTTTCTGGAGATGTGTTTTCTCTTATTTTGTAAGGCCCACTTCTTTTTAAATGTGCAAAGTGGTGACTCCACCATGGTGTGGCTGGCCTCCCTCCCTCTGGGGGCTCTTCTTCGCCTCCCTCCCTCTGGGGGCTCTTCTTGTTCTTCTTGGCCAACCTGATCGTGTGCTTCCGACCTCCATGTGCCCACTGTGGTAAACACCCCCCCACATCATACACACTCATAAAAACAGAAACACCGTGGGGGCACAGAGAGGCAGATACGATTTAATTCATTGTATTTTAAGGAATTATTAAGGAATGTGTAATAAATAAAATCAGTACCAGGCCTGGTGATGTAACTCGATGGCAGAGCTCTAGTCTAGTCTTCAAAAGTCCCTGGCTTCAGTCCCCGGTACCTTGAAAACAGATTAGTAAATAATATTTGTATCTCAGTTGTAAGAACTGTAATGTAGTTTCCTGGGCCCCAGGGTCCCACTCCCTACCACCCTGGGATCATTACCTCTAGACTGAGAACCAGACGGGCGAGCGTACATCACCAGTCTGCAAGTGCATTCCTTCATTACGGTCACATTGGAGGAAGACGTGTGATAGAAATCAAGAGTGAATCACGTGTGATTTTACGTATAAGTAAATGAAAATCTAATTTAATCCACTCAACATGATATTTAAACATGTGATATAGAATAAAATTCACAGATATTTTAGTTTTTATAAAAATCTTGAAACTCTGGTATGTATCTTCAGTCTTCGATGTGGGTCAGTTTAGCAATAGTTCAGATGCACAGTCATTGGTGACTGCAGTCAGTAGTTATTCTATCAAATAATACGTGGGTAGCAGGGAAGATGGCCTTTCCGGAGCCCGACGTTCACAATGGGGTCTGACATTCGCTCCCGTTCTGCTGTTCCTGTGACCTTCGAATCCTCTTTAATACAAACCTTATGCCCAGCACAGCCAGCCAATGAACTTCAAGATGCGTTCTAGGACGTGCTTACCGTCCTTGGGACACACCTCTGCGCAGCCTGGCGAGCATTCCGGGCTCCAAAGGAAGTGATGGGAATGGGCGTAATAAATGAAAGTGATGGATACAATAGAAGTAATACACAAAGAAAGATGGGGGACCTGGAGCATCCAGGGTGGCAGGCTTCTGGTTGTGGGGTAGGTTTAAGAGCGAGAGGCTGCCTTCTGAAGGCAGCATGAGTGACCTCGAAGCCGCTGATGTGGACTGGAAGGCGAGACCTGGTCACCTGTGGTCTTCTGTGATCTGACCGCCCATCTGGGGTGCTCAGCTGGGGGTGTTTGGGATTGAGGATAGGGTGGAGTCAGTCTGGAGATGGGAGGATGGACCCAGGACTGCCCAGGGCAAAGCTCCGCCCTCCTTCCCTCTGACTGAACTGTGCAGCCACCCTGGACCTCTGAGGCAGCTGAGGTCAGCGCTAAGAAGAAGAAGCTCACTTCCAGGAAGACAGTTGTAGAGACTCCCGAGGAACTCGGCCTTTGCTCTAGCCTGTGAGCTCAACTTCAAGGCGTGTGTGAGCCCACTTAGGGCTCTGAGAGTTAACGTTCAACCACAGGTGTGGAAACAAAAGGGCTGGATGCCTCCTTTTTTTTTTTTTTCCTCGTGTACTTTTGGAAGAGGTTATTGAATCTGATCCAGAGAAAATAATAAACTTGGCTCGTGTAGCCTCGTTGTAAGTTCTTGCAATAAAACTCTAGCCTTGGCAGATAGAGTAATGCTTTGCTCTCGGAAAAAAGGGGGAAAAAAAGTCTGGTAGCTTAACCAGAACTCAAAATACCAATGCTGTGCACAGTTCTAGCAGGAAAGAACATTTTGGTGAGGAAGGGACCAGGTGCACCTTGGCTTCCTGGGAATTCTAAGACCGTAAGCTACTGGGCGATTGTTCCTTCAACAGACCCTTGCTAAGAGTCAAGGTCCTTGGAGCTCAGCATTCTGCGAATTCCCACAGGAAGACATCTGTCCTGTTTGGGGGTGGGGGCTGGGTTTTAATTAGAACGCAGGAGGAAAGTTAAGGGCTGTGTGGGTGGAGACACAAAACTGCTAAGTATGCTCTAATAATTGGGTTTTAGCTGGAGTTATTAGGTGAGAAATCAAATCATTAGCTTTAAAGGCCTGGCTGAGAGTCACTTTCTGGGGAGGTGGGGAAGCAAGAGGCTCTGTAACTGGAGGGCTCTTTTCTCACAGGGAGCATCGGGGAGCTTCCCATCAGCAAGCCATGTGTTCTAGAAAATTTGCTCATTTATTTATTTTGTGGTTGTTTTAATACATTTTTTAACATGCCAATCCCAGTTTCCCCCCTCCTCTCCTTCCACTCTCCCTACCTTCCCCCCCCCCCAGCCCCCATGCCCTCCACTCCACTCCTCAGAGAGGGTTAGGCTTCTCACGGGGAGTCAGCAAAGTCTGACACATGACTCTGAGGCCCTTCCCCCTATATCTAGGCTGAGTAAGGTATCCCTCCAAATAGAATGGGCTCCAAAAAGCCAGTTCAAGCATTAGGGATAAATCCTAGTCCCATTGCTAGTGTCCCCACAGACTGCCCAAACCATACAACTGCCACCCACATTCAGAGGGCCTAGCTTGGGCCTATGCAGGTTCCCCAGCTGTCAGTCTGGAATCAGTGAGCTCTCACTAGCTCGGGTCAGCTGTCTCTGTGGGTTTCCCCATCATGGTCTTGGCCCCTTTGCTCATATTATCGCTCCTCTCTCTCTCTTCGATTGTACTCAGGGAGCTCAGCCCAGGGGTCAGTTGAGGATCTCCGCTTCTGCTTCCGTCTGTTTCTGGTTGGGGGTTTTAGCTTCTCAGGTTGGGGACTGTAGGCTGTCAGCAGTGACCCTTAACCCCTACCTTGTGTCATGCACCATGCCCAGTAAAGAGATTCAGGATGGGCACACGCTTCCTCAGCCCTTGGGTGTTCTTGTTCTTTGTCAAGGGGGTGGGAAGGAGGCATGGGAGTCCTGGAAAGAGCGGGGGAGGGGGGGAGCTGGGAGAAAGCAGGTGAGGAAGGCGCAGCACAGTGGTCCGGACAGGGAAGGATGGAGGATCCGAGAGCAGGTAGTCTGTGGAGCGTTCTGCAGCTGTCATTGGTTCTTTATGGTGAACCCTGGGATGGAGGGAAGCAGAGACACCCTCTTCCCCACTGTGCTAAGATGCTCATCTGTTCTGTGTTATCACTTATGGTAGGAAGTTTTTCCAGGTGACACTATAGACTGTGGTTGAAGGAATGTGATAAATAAATAAAGCTGTAGGAAGTTTCCGTTATCTTATCCACATATAAAACCCTTGTGCTTACCCTTTAGTTCCTTTAAAACGACAATTTCACACTCGCTTATTGTGGTGCACCAAGAAATAGGTTTGGTCCCTGCTCTTTGTGTCTGGCACACATCTCCTAAAACCCTCGTGTCCCCAGAGTGATGTCACCTATGTTAATGTGATGACTGCTGACTGGGGGGGTCCTAGAGTTGGGGGCTGGTTGCCAGGGGAACCAGCTGCTCATTAGAGGCTGGAGCTTTCTCTGCACCAGCTGAGGGAGGAAATAGAACTAGACCTCTTCACCACTGGCCAGGAATTTAATTCAGTCCTGCCCATTCAAAGAGACCCTGAGTCTTGCCCCGGTACTGCGGTCAGACTCTAAGCTGGTAATGATTGGGGGAGAGCCGAAGACTGAATATGTGATAAAAGCCCTCTGACATTGGCAAATATTTGAAGGCACGTGTAACCAAGGACTGAGGACTGAATTCTCTGCCTTGGTTGGTAGGCCTGACTCAGACCAGCAAACAGAATCTTAGGGGCAGAAAGAAAAGAAGGCTGGAGAGATGGCTTTATGAAGGGCTCTATATACACAGGCACACCACATACACAGCACACACAGACACACATCACACACACACCACATCATTTCATACCACACACACACACACACGCATATACACACACACGCACACGCACACACACACAATGAGAATGTCAGTTTGAAAGGAAGAATATAACCCTATCATAGCAGCAAATGTAGGGATCTTTCAAGGGTTAGAACAGAAGCCCACAGTGTCTGGAAGTCCCAAGCCCTGTGCGCTGGTCTTGTCCTGGTGCTGAGGGACACCATCTCTCTCCAGTTCCTTTCTCTACTGTGGAATCCACGGTCATCGCTGGTCCTGACGATCATGGTGGTCACCCATGAACGATGTCTGTAGCTCCATCATGGCAGAGGGCTTCGGTAGGGCCTGTGGAACCTGCGGTTGAGGAAGAGTGCTGACTGACCGTTTGCGGAAGCAGGAAATTTCCACTGACCTGCAGTCAGGGACACCTCCCTACCCCTGGCAGCTTTGCTTTCTTCTAACTGGAATGTGCCTGAGGAGTGGCAGTAGCTGTGCTTCCAAATTCCTCAGCCCTGAGTTTATGAACCTTGGGGCTGCCTGGGAAGGAGACCACGCTGAGGCAGGGTGGATGGTGTGTGGCAGGGAAGACGGACAGACCAGCAGGAGTGACCCCTTCCTGGGCTTCACAGTCACGCAGCTCTTTGATGACTTCAGGCTACATTCCACTAGCTGCTGGCCTCTTCTACTTACGCGATTCTTCGTGCCTTCGGAATGCATCAGCAGGATGTATCTCTCCATTCACACTGAAAGGAAAAATGCTTGCTTCTCATGATGCGTTTAAAACCCAGAGTTAAATTTTATAGCTATGACACAAGAAAGGACACAGGCAACAAATATGTAGAGATCCTTGCCTTCACACCCAGACGGTGCAGGCAGTGGTCAGAGTCCATCCCACACTGCTGCGGGCTTTGTTTTTTCAGTGAAAAGCTGAATAACAATATGGAAGTGCTTTCTGGCAACAAGAAGGTTTTACTACAGGAAAGGGGGGAACCTCAGATGGTGAGAGGCAGGGCTGATGTGTGGCTGCTCCCCAGCAGAGATACCTGGAGGTGGCATGGTTAATGTGACCCAAGAAGATGGATGGCGAGCCTTGACATGAACAGACAACATCCAAACAAGACCACCGCTAAGGCTTCCACACTGCCATTGCTTAGAATCAGCGGAAGGACCCTCAGGAGTGGGTGCTGTACCTGGAGGGATGTGGTGTTGCCCAACAACTGTCATTCTTGTGACAGTTTTTACCCAACTTATTAATGACTAGTTCTGTGCCTCCTCAGCTGGAACAGACCAGAAAGGCTTCCTTAAGAACCCATCAGGGGTCCATGAGGGAGCTCAGTGGGTAAGGCGCTTGCTGCCAAGCCTGACACCTCCCAAGTTGTCCTCTGACTCAGCACATGCCCACATACATACCTGTACCTGCATACACAAAGTAAATGAATACTGAAACAAAGGAACGAAACTTGACACATGTCATAAAACACGGAACGTGGGGATTCACACTGGGAGTCAGGCAGATGTGTGAGCAGTGAGGACACTTGGTCAGTGCTCTTTCCACACAACCTTCTACAGACAACCAGTGTGTACTGTCTGCTGGGGCTCGATATTAGTGGCATTACTAATGGTCCCCAATCTAGAATAAATTCCATGCAGAGAGTTATGCCTGCTGTTTAGGAAATGACAATGCCGACTTTTTTTTTTTTTGAGTGAAAGCTCATGATTTTATTGTCTTCATAACAAGGTCAGCTTAGAACTGGATCACTTGGCCCTTTCTCTTCTTATCACCACCCAGTTCAAAATGCTTGCATCTCTTAATAGCCAGCATCCTCTTAGATCTGCTGTTGGGCTCCGCACATTCCAGTCTCAGCACAATCTTCTTTGTAGTTTTCGCCTTTTTGCGGAAAATAGGCTTAGTCTGCCCACCATAGCCACTCTGTTTCCTGTCATAACGCCGCTTTCCCTGGGCATACAAAGAATCTTTGCCCTTCTTGTACTGGAGACCTGCCGGACATTCTGCGAGAAATGTGGCAAGCACCAAAGCCGACATTTTTAAAGTTTGTCAGTATTGAGAGAGGTGCAGTGTTTCCCCTAAATGTCCAGTTCAGTCCACGGGTGAGCACCAATGAAGACCAGCGGTGCCTGGAAGGAGGGCTCTCACGGAGACGTGTGTGAAATAGCAAAGATGATTCGGACTGTTCCCAGTTCCCAGTTTCTCATCACAGGGTTCTTTCAAAGTTCGAAGGGCCGTGCTGCCTGGGCTTATCTGGGAGAAGTGGGTCTGGGGGTTACTTGAGTCTGCTCCCAGAGGCCTTGCCTCTGATACATCTGCTTGTGTAGCAGAGAGAAGAGACAAATTAGGTGTCATGGGAAAATCTGGCCAGCGCTTTCTCTAGTTCTGTTTGACTCTGGGTGACTATGCCATGTTAACTATGCCCCGTCCTGTTTGCTTCAGGTGTCGAAGGGCTCTAAAGTCCAGTTTTCATCAGGAAACTTCTCCTCAACAGCGGACACAGAAGAGAGGACTTTTCCTCAAGGAAACGAGCATCTGCTAAACTGGGCCCAGAAGGTATACGGAGCGGTGACTTCATTCACGGAACTCAAGATAGCAAGAAACATCTACATTAAAGTGGGGGAAGGTAAATCCTGCGTGGCTTCTGTTAAGGACAGATTTGTAATCATTGACTGTTGGCCTTTCTGAATCCAGGTGGTCAGGGCCAGGGATGGTAGGGTCCAGAGAGCTGGAACCAGCAGGGACCTAGGGATCTCTTAGAGAACGACTCTTCCCACATACCCCTCCTCTTTCTCCTGCAGAAACGGGGCTGGTTATAACCAGCTGAGAGATAGGTATAGTACGGTTGAGAGAAAAGCAGGTTGCTGTATAGGATGTAGAGCACCGTCAGCCCTGGCATCCAGAACAAGCAAGTGGCTAAGGTGTGGGGAAAGGCAGTGGTAACTGACACCATGAAGGATTTAGCGGAATGGGTTTGACACCCGGGGCAGCTTCTTACTTGCTGTTCTGCAGATGTTTGAAGCCATTGTCCCTTTATGGTGTTGAGACATCAGTTAAATCTCAGACACCAACAGAGGGAAAATATTATTTTTAGTACTAACACTTGTTACAAGGACACAGTTTGGAGAGAGGAACTACATATGCTTTGATAAGAGTTGGCGCAGTTTAATTTCCTTGCCTTGCAGAAAGTTATAAATATCCAACAGCTCAGTTTTGAAAGCCTATTTTTTAAGTATTTCAAAATCATTTTTAGTGGAGTATATTTGGAAGGTCCCCCTGCCCCTCCCGCGGAGTTACTGGGAAGTCACTGTCGTGGATGGGACCTTGTCCTTGGCTGGCTGGGGAGAGTGCTGTCGACAGCACCTGCCACCTCCTCCCCAGATGTCCCGCAGGGTGGGGGTGTTGAGTGCTTGATCCCCAGCTTGGGTCTGTTTTAAAGTAAAAATGAGACAAGTGCAAGAAAAGCAGGCACTGACGTTGGTGTGTAAAGGCAGGCACCGATGTTGGTGTGTAAAAGCGGGCACCGATGTTGGTGTGTAAAGGCAGGCACTGACATTGATGTGTTGGCTACAGCAAAGACCGTGTCTGGAGTTTTCCCATGTTCGGCATGGCAACCCCAAGGAGGAGATATTGTTTCTGTCACTGTATGCGGATGGGGCTTAGCGAGGGTTCAGTGAATGTGCCACATTACGAGAAAGTGGCAAAGGCCGTTCTCAACTGTAGAGCCCCTCACTCTTGAGTCTAACGCTGTCTAATGCTTGAAGGACTCTGCCCTCCCTCAAGTCTTACCCAGGCATATTCCCGAGTGAAGGTGAGAATAAAAAGTGGCTTGTAGCTCAGAGAAAGGGGTTAGATGGGAATCGGGGTTGAAAGGCCCAAGTTTGTTCCTAGATTCTCATGGTAGTCAGACCGCACTGGAATAAAGAGATTGGAAAAATAATAAGAATAAAAAACCCCAAGATCTCTGCTTGTCTGAGGCAGAATCCAGTAGAACGAAGGGTGAAGGGATAACAAGTCTTACATTGTTAGAATAAGGAGATCTGGAGTGGGAACGTGTAGAATACTGGGCCCTGTTTCCTTGACAACGTGTATAGCGCAGTAGTCACCTGGGCCAGTGTTGTAAGGAGGCAGCTTGTTTGTTTCCTGTTTTTGTGCTGGTGGAAAGTCACATTACCTGGGGGACTCCTCGCAACAAAATGTGATTGGTTCACTCAGCGTAGTTGACAGTGGCATCCGGAACTTTAGGAACAGCAACTTTGGGATAGTTAAACCTTTCCGAGTGGCTCTCCCACGGGAGGGGGGGGGGAGGGTCTTTGGCTGTTTGTCTCAGATTTCACATCATCCTTTGCTGACTCCAGAAGCCTGTGCTATGTGTCTATTATGCGCCAGCTACAAGCCTAGACACACCTGTGCAGGAAATGCGAGCCACAGTCCCAGGAGGGGCCTGGCTTCTTGAGTCTCCTGGCCCATGTACACACCTCCTGAGTCTCAATCAGATTTCAGCCCTACGGTTCCAATATCATTTTCCATCTTGTGACCTGGGGGAGGCATCCCAGGGCTGCAGCTGTGAAGTACGCATTCCTCATCCGCACATCTGGAAAACCCCTTAGCCGATGTCGCGGGGTGCTGCTCCAAGAGCTCGAATTGTGAAGCTGTGGGCTGTTTCCTTGGGCGAGTTTTGTAGAAAAAAAATGCAGGATGCATACGCCAACCCTCTCTTGCAGCAATCACACAAGCAGGGCCATATTGACGACTGTGCCCTTTGTGCCGAGGTGGTGCCGAGGATATTGCCGGGGTTAGGGCCACAGTGCCACCGTGTGAGCTGCAGACCAGCAAACAGAAGCTGTATGAGGTTGGGGAGGGGGCAGTGTCAGCGCAGCCTGAGAACCTTGAAAGCTCATCTCCTGTGCTTCGGTGCCACTGTGGATGTGAAGCCCATCATCCCATCCTTAACATTTAAAAGACACAAGGCTGAGTCATGAAAGTGCCAGGTCTGATTGGTTCCCCTCCTGATAATTTCCTGGACGCCAGCTGTCACGGCGACAGCAGCTTCTGTTTAAATATTTAAGCCGCGAGATGGAAGTCCCTTTGGGTGTCGCGCTCTGTAACTAGCATGGGTCACTGGGAAGATCTTCAGATTTTGTGACTGGCATGTCTTTTCCCGGGTCAGGTGGTGAGCAGTCCTCAGCCCAGTGGTATTTGTAAAAGCACCTTGAGAATGGGCAAGAGCCGTGCCAGGGTTAGTTGTGTAAGGCAGCCGTGTAAAAAAGAGTAAAAGTTTGTCTCTCTCTCTTCCCCATGCTTCCCACTTTTAATCTTAATTTCGGGGTAGAGAACCAATAGGCATTGGCATTGAGGCTGCAGGTATCCACGGAGAAGCCTGTAAGGTTGAAAACAGACCCAGTGTTGAGTGTCTAGGTGGGAACCTCTTGGTAGACAGATGACAGTTAGGTCTGCAGCCCAGAGGAGGAGCTGTGGTCTGGGAACAAATGAATACCACAGGAGTGGCTGGGTTCTCTGGAGGAAAGAGCTGAGCTTCTGAGTCTGGATTATTTGGTCACATGCATTTCCTGAATGTGTCATGACTTCATTTTTCCTTATGGCATGTATATCTTCTTTGATTTTTGTTTTTTGAGATAGGGTCTGTAGCCCAGGCTGGCCCCAGATTTTCTATGTAGCCAAAGATGATCTTAAATTTCTCATTTTCCTGCCTCTGCCTCCTGAGTGGCCAGATTATGGGGCTGTGCCATGACCACACCTCAGGCACGAAGTGGCGGTGGAACCTCAGGGCAAACACCTTACCACCTGAACTACGTTCCCCAGCTCAGGGCTGAGAGTCTTGGCCTTGGCTTACATTAGAATTAACTGTGGAGCCCTATGGAAAGGAAAATGTCCATGATATCCTGAGTCGGAGTCTGAGGGACAGAGTCCTAACAGGTACAATCTGGATCACAGGAAATGGGCAGGAACCTGAAAAAGAAGCCACTAGTAGCCAAAGTGCAGCACCTTTCTGCAGTAACCAAGGCACAGATGAGCCCCCGCCGCCCCTGCCGCCCTTTGGGCTTGTCCTGTCTGTCACCTCTGTCCTCCGGTCTGGTCCCATAAGCTCAGTGGTTTGACCAGGCGCCCCTTCTGTCTGCCTGCAGATCAAGTGTTTCCTCCCATGTGCACCATCGGAAAGAATTTTCTCTCGCTCAATTACCTTGCTGAGTACCTTCAACCCAAGCCTGCCGAAGGCTGCGTCCTGTCCAGTCAGCCCCAGGAGAAGGAAGTACACATCATTGAACTAATCGCCCCCAACTCAAACACACACAGGTGGGCCTGTGTGTACATGTGACCTCATGCATGTGTGGTGTTTGTGTGTGTGTGTGTGTGTGGTGTGCGAGTGTGTGTGCTTGTGTGGTGTGCATGTGTGTGTGCATGTGTGTGTGGTGTGGTGTGTGTGTGGTGTGGTGTGTGTGTGGTGTGGTGTGTGTGTGGTGTGGTATGTGCGTGTGGTGTGGTGTGTGTGTGTATGTGGTGTGGTGTGGTGTGTGTGTGTGCATGTGTGTGTGCCTGTGTGCGTGCGTGTGTAGTGTGTGTGCATGCGTGTGCGTGGTGTATGTGTGTGTGGTGTATGTGTGTGTGCATGTGTGTGGTGTGGTGTGTGCGTGTGTGTGGTGTGTGTATGCATATTTGTGGTGTGGTGTGTGTGTGCATGTGTATGAGTGGTGTGTGTGTGTGTGTGTGCGTGTGTATGTGTGGCGTGTGTGTGTATGTGTGGGGTGTGTGTGTCCATGTGTGTGTTGGTGGAGTGGGTCTTCATGGTACATACGAAGGATGGCACAATTTGCCACTTATGTTCTTATTCTGCCTTTCAGCTTCCTATGCTGGCCTGGAAGTTTGATTCTTCCTATTGAAAATAATTTGTTTTTTAAGTAGAAAAAAATTATTATTTTCCACGCTGATCTGTATTTCATACGGACCAGTGACTTGAAGTTTACAGTTGTATTGTAGAGGTATTTTTGAAATGACGTGTATAATAGAGTTTTCATTTCAATATTGACTACAGATCGGTTTGGGTAGGATTCTGTTCAGTTCCATGTACAGAACTCTGGAAAATTCAAAGGGACTGGGAGGAGCTGGAACATGCGTGCAGACCTTTGAAGTCGGGGCACCATGGTTATCATGTTTCATAAGTGAAGCCAAGACAGACTCCCCTCAAATTCAGGACGAAAGGTGTGATCATTTAGTAAATAAAAATTGTAAATAAAAATCATTCTCTTTCATGCTGAATTCTCTGACCCATAATTTTCTTTAATAACTGTATACCCATAAGTATGGGGAAGTAAATGCAACTATGATTCTTTAACCACCATTGATGCCTAAGTCAACTCTTACATAAGCCAAGAGGCCTTTTGCTTCTTATTTTATTATGAAGTTCTGAGTGTCTCCCACCTCACAGCCATCAGCCACTCTTGTCAGGATTTCAAGGGTTTCTGCATAAAGGGTCTTAGAAGTTACAGGCTAATGAAGGGCGGGTTGCAGAAGCTTGAAAACAAACAATTCTGCTTCAAAATGAAGCTCAAGATCCTTCAGATGGTGCTGCATTGAGTAACTGCCTTTCTCTCTCCCCTCTCTAGAAGGAAAAACTTGTGTGGTTAATTAGCATCAGGCCCGTGTTCCTATTGTTATGTAAACCCATTTTGTTATGTGTGCAACAGCAATGTGTTTTGCACATGTCATTTGCCTGGGACCCACGCCAGTATTTTAATCAACTGGCCAGACACTGGAAACACGGGGCTTGGGAGTGGTGGCAGAGTTCCTGGCATTCGGGTCTTGACTTCGCCTTGTTTTCCACACACAGCCCCCTCCAGGTGGATATAGTCATTGACATACAACCCGCTCGAGAGGGCCCTGAGGTGGTCAGAGACCTCATCCTCATCCTGAAGTGCAAGAAGGATGTCAACTGGGTGATCAAATCCTTTGACGTCAAGGGAAGCCTGAAAGTTATTGTAAGTTGGCAGTGCATTTCTTGGTCTTGTTAAACAGCAATGATTTAAACTGTGGTTGTGTGTGTTATTTTTGCAAGGATTCTGCCTCTTTGAACTTTCTAGATCTGTTAGCTTCTACTTTGCAAACTTTGCTTGGTTTCGCCTGATAGGACAGTCAGTGTGGTGGCTAAAACATGGCCCTAGGGAGTATAATATGTGGGTTTGAGTCTTGGTTCTTCTACTTAAAAATTACAGCCTTGGACAAGTCCTTGAAGCTTTCTGAATTCCAGTTACCTCATTAGGAAAGTTTTGAAATGAATCAGTGTGTTTTCTAGTCATAGTAAACATGAAGCAATGAACAAAAGTACATTTTTCATGTCTGAGTATTCTTTAGAGACTCAATATCATTTTACTCTGGAGTTAAGGTGCTTAGGGAGGAAGGAAGATCCATCTGATCACAGCCGTGGCATAGATTTTCCTGTTGAGATAAATATGTATTCCCAGTGCTGGAGTGTGGGAGGCAGACTCAGAATCCTCTGAGCTCATTGGCCATCTGTACAGCCTAGCTGAATGGTGAGCTCCTGTTCAGTGCGAGACCCGGTCTCAGAAACAGAGGCAGGCATAGCGTGAAGAAAACACCTGATGTTGACCTCTGGTCTCCATTCACATGTTTGCACACCACACACACACTTGTATATGTGTCACACGTGATTTTTTTCAAAAGTAACCACAGGTTTGCTCCAGTTTATCTCTGGAACACTGTTAACGTGGTAGCTAGTTTGTTGGGAAACTAAAATGTTAAAGTTTGACGGAATAAAACTCATGTCAGGGGAAAACTATTTGACTGAATATTGGAGCAAATTATATTATGTAATGGGTGTGTGTGCATGTATATGAATTTATGTATGCATGTATGTATCACACCCCTTGGCATCTTTTTGAAGAGTAAAATTTTAAGGTATTTTTAATTGACAGGCATCTTTTTCAGTGCCTTTTTCGAAACAGCTGGAGTTGATTTTAGATTTTTGATTTTTTTTAAAAGAGATTGCCTTCGGTTGTTTTGGTTCTGTGTCCACTCGCACACAGCACCTTCCATGGGATCCAGCAGTTGGCAAAGCCAACGGTTCTCTACAATCCCAGCCTCATAGGTGAACTCACCAGAGGAGCGGACAAAGCCAGTAGCACACACATCTCAATTTTAAAATAATTCTTCCTTGTTCCTAGGGGTTTTTTAAATTTTATTTTTCTTAGACTTTGAAACAGTCCAAATACCCATCAAGTGTAGTGTGACGGATGAAGCTGGTGTCGAGTGCAAACCCCAGCCGTGATTTTCCAAGGTCGTGGGTATTTTGATTGCCTTCCCCTGGCATGACATGAGGGGAGGGGTGGTGGCGACCTGGAGTGTCTGCTGCTTTTGCTGCCTGGCACATCAACTGAATGTTTTTAGCTTCAGAATAACAAAAACAGGAAAGAGAATCAAGCTTTGAAAGGCAAAAAAACCATACGGTATGTTTCAGCTCCCTGCTGGAGTGTTCATGCACGCTCTCGGCCCTGACCTGTGGCTCCTGCTGTCCCTGAATGCATGTGCCTGGACAGCAGCAGCCTGGGCTTTGCTCTGAAGGTCCCTGTCTCTCAGAGGAATCAGAAAGACTAGAAATGAGATCGGCCATCATCCCAAGCAAGATCTGTTTCTATTCCTCTCTTTGGCTGGACTCGTGTTCCAGGCCAATTTTGGATAATACATGACACCATTGCTAAACAATTAGGTAATGTTTCATCATGTTCTTTTTCTTCTCCAATTCTCCACTCAGTTTCAAGCTATTTGACTTCTAACTCCCTGTCCCAGATGTGAATCCGAACTGTGCCGTGAGGGACGGGTGCATGCGAAGACATAGATTTAAGTTGCTGCTTAGAAAAGGAGACGTAGTTTGTGGAGAACTTAATCCTTGTCTTCCCTGTACTGACAAGGTTGCTAAGTGAAATAAATAAATAAATAAATTAGAAAAGGAGACGTAGTTTGTGGAGAACTTAATCCTTGTCTTCCCTGTACTGACAAGGTTGCTAAGTGAAATAAATAAATAAATAAATAAATAAATAAATAAATAAATAAATAAATAAATAAATAAATAAATAAATAAATGATCCTGACTGGAGCATACAATGCCAGCTTCAAGGTCCGTCTCCCAGTTCATTGTAGAGAGTCTAACCAACAAGGGGTCTGTTTCTGTAACTGTGAAATGGATACAGGGTGACAGCAGTTGCCTTGAAAGCTATTGTGTGGTTCAGGTGACTTCGTTGATCCCTCAAGTGCTTAGGGCACATAGGGTCCCTCTCTCCCTTAAAACACACAGGTAGGTGGAAATTCTCAGCTATGTGTGTTACTCAGTTGCAAGCCTCAGATTCTCTTCCACTGGCAGAAGAATGGCAGAACCTTGCTCCTTGTATTAAAGGAAGAGTACCTAAGAAATATATGTACATATTAGTATGGACCCATTGTAAAAAGAACCCATCCTCTTTCTATAAGTGCTTGCTGGAAGAGTTTGTCCACAGGAAGTGAAGTGCTTCGTGAACCAAGGTGGAAACAGGAACCACAGTTCGTAGGGAGGCGAAAGAATGACCCCGTGGCGCGTGCGTGGCTGTGCTGAGTTTGTCAGAGCTACAGCAAGGGCAGCCTGCAGCCTGTGTGAGGGACAGTGGTCAAAGAGATCGGCAGAGCGATGCAAAAAGCACAGCACTAAAATGTGGTTCTGTCTTGTTCCCTGGGTGTCCTGTAGACAGGGTGCTGTGACTTCTACAGCAGGGAGAGCTCCAGAACAGGAACGATGAGGGGGGCTTCACAGCCGTTCCCTCTCATGGGTCAGAGAAATGGGTAAAGGCTCCTGGGCCAGAGTTCTGTCCCTGAGACCAGCATGGTGGAAGGAGAGGACCAGCTCCTACAAGTAGGCCTCCAAGCTCCACCCCTCCCCCCTCTCAGACACACACACACACACAGAGACTCACACACACACAGACACACACACACACGATAAAATTATAATAAATTTAAAAGTTGAAAGCTGTTTCCTCTTGTGCTCTTTGATGCAGCATCACAAATATGACTTCTTAGAAAACACATTGCTAGTTTAGAGCCTCAGTGCATGTGTGTGTGTGTGTGTGTGTGTGTGTGTGTGTGTGTGTGTGTGTGTGTATTTGGTATTCTCTCCCCACTGCTCCCCTAAAGCCCTCCTCCCTGCACCATCATTTCTAGGGCATGGGGCACAGCCACTTAGGCTCCACTTAATACTTCACAATGGAGCTGAGGAGTGTGGTAGTGGTGTTTGGGGAGACTCCCCTTGAGCCCCCATTTGACTGTATTACAGCTGGGAAAACCTGGAGAGTCCAGGAATACAAAAGTGAGGAATTTACTCAACTCTGAGAACCAATTTGCCTCCCATTATCCCGGGTCTTGCTGCTTTACTAGCGTGTAGAGTGATGTCCAATCTTTTAAGTTCCAAACCATAATTAATATGAATTACCCTGACAGCATCTAGATTTATGTGGAAAGGCATGAACAGATCACTCTGTCCTGGTACAGCAGGACAGGTGGCTGTTGAGATGATGGGATCTGGAGAGAGTATTTTCTCAGCTGTCTGACAACATGAACGTCTAGGGCAGAAGAGGCCAGGCAGAATTGTTTAGGCCAAGGTTGCGGTTCCAGCCAGTCAAAACACATGCTGCTTTGAAAGGCTGGAAGAAGCTGTGTCTCAGAAACTCCCGTTGACCAAATAGTAGGCTCTGAGAGCTGCCTGGGTCTTCCTTGATTTCTGTCCCATTTCTGTCTTTCATCTCTTTTTCATTACCACTTCCTTTTCTCACCCATCCTCCCCCTTCCCTCTCTCCCTCCCTTCCCTTTCTCTCTTCTCATTCTTCCCCTAGGATTTTCCTCTGAGTTTGAGTAAGAACTAAACTAATCTCAGTCACTAACAACCAAGCTTACAAACGGTAGCAGGATTCCGTTTCTCTCCATCTGGTTTCTTGTGTGCACACATGGAGTCGTGAGCGGCCAGCCTGGCAGGTTTCCCCTAGATAAGCTCTTTGGGTAACAGGAGACGATCTTAGGCGACAGCTAGTGAGCCCTGGAGTGTATGTGTCCTCCGACAGTCTCCCACAACCGAGGAGGCCAAGAGAATGAGAGCCTGTGCATCTTTTATGACTTTACAGTGGGAAAGAATTAATATTTGTCATGTTTGGGGCAAACAGAATGGGAAACAAATGAGGCATTTAGAAAAAATGCTGCAGATATGCAGGAGAAAATCACTGGGCACGGAAATTAAAGGGATTTTGATGCAGCGTGACAATGGCATAATCTATGCTCTGGAAGCTTCTCCGCTCAGCCAGAGCAGTTGTGCAAACTGGGCCTTGCCCTTGGGTCCCTCTGCAGTGGTCAGGTCCCTCACCCACTGACAAGATCCCTGTCACAGGCGTCAGTAGAGCACATAGACCCTGCCACGCCCTGGCTACCCAGAGGCTATCCGAATCCTTCCTTGAAAGAACACCAGCATTTTAGCAATTGTAGCTGATTATTACATAAAAGCTAACCTTTCAATATGGCTTCATGAATTTTCATGTTGTCTTTATATAGGGACCACATCAATAGATGTGTTGCCTATATAAGAATATATAGTTTATGGATTCCTCCTTTATTACTAAATAAAGTGCTAATACTTGAGCAGTTTCTTAATTAATACTCCAGACAGTAAAGTGTACAATTAACAGAATTGGCAAGTGAATAAAGCTTCAGGGTGGCTAAACCCATCATAACTTATAGATGAAATGTAAAGACTTGAGTTTTACATGTGGAAGTCAATAGCTTAGACAGCACTGGCAGAGTCACGGGATCCTACTGTCTTTCCTTTAGGTCGAGGCTGCAAGAGGCAAAACCACAGAGTGTTTGTTACAGAGTGTGCACACCTGAGTACTTTATACACAATTTTGAATAAAAATAGGAAGGGAACATTTGAAATGTGTACTTAGCACAAGCAGCCAAAATAAAGTGAGAAGGCAGCGTGGGTGGGCGTCACTTTGTGTGTGTTAATTTGTATCTCAGTGTCTTATCCAAGGAAGACAAGAGTTGCAGGGTAGGTCCTCATTATACAATCTAGGATCTGCTGATTTCAGGTAACCCCTTATTCAAAGTATCCTTTGACAATATCTCTTATTCTTTGACAACTTTATACATGATACAATGTATCTTGATCATGCCTACCCCAGCTCCCACCTTGATCCCCTGTGGACACCCACAAAATATTCCCTTCCCACGCACTTGTTTTTCCGTCTTTCATTTTTGTGACTCACCCAGCCGGGTCAGTGCTGCCTGTTGGAACACTGACCGACCGATCCTCTTGACTTTGCGTGGCTCCTAGAAAGCACTTTCAGTTTTATACTCACAAGTGAAATTTTGCTGTTCCCTTTAGGCTACCAACAGCGTTGGCTTTGGAAAAGACAGTGAAAGATCCATGACAGTGACCAAGTCGATAAAAAACGACACCCTTTCCACCCAAGAGAATCTGGTGCAGTGGGCATTGGATAATGGCTACAGCCCAGTGACGTCATACACCATGGTGCCTGTGGCGAATAGATTTCATCTCCGGCTTGAGAACAATAATGGTACGCGTGGTGTTCTGTCTCTTGGAAAGACACTCACGTCCACGTGATGGTTACTGATTTTCTGTGGTGCGGTTTGATAGTTTGACGGTGTAAAGCTTAAGCTCACGTAGTAATGGAGGCAGCCGTAGCGCATATGTTCCGTGATGGATTACATGTCAGGCATGTTTTGTTCACCAAGTCTTCTGTGATTACATTAGAATGATTAGTGACCAATCACAACTGAGAAGACCAAGGGGGCAGGACCATTGGGGAAAAGCCTGTGGTCAACGGCTGAAGTTTACGGGAGAATAGCCATGGGGACTCAGACGGGGGAGAATTTCTTCAGGGTGGGGAGTTTGGCTAGCAGAAACAGAGTCTGCAAGCCCTCTGGAGCGTCTGGAGTTTTAAAGTAGGTGTGACCTGAACCCCCTAGTTCTCTGATCTCTGGACCTGTTCCTCACCCAATGGTACCGTGTGGCACAGTACTGATGGATCAAAGCTTCCCATTCTACCTTCCCACCCAGCGTTAGTGTTTATTTACTATTCTGGGAGGTGTTACTTAATCCCCAAGCCTGAACCTCAGATTCCTTGTCAACAATCAAAATAACAAGAACAACATCTACCCTACTGAGTTGCCAAAATGTTTTGTTGATGTTTTCTGTGTGGGGTGGTAGTGTTTTTGTTTGTTTGTTTTTTATCAATGTGCGTGTTGAAAGCACTCCAAAGCTGTGACTTCCTTTGGTGCTTTGTCTATAACATCCTTTTCAAAAGGATCATGTTGAAGGAGGGGTCACGTCTCCTAATGGTTTCTGCCTATCTTACCCTGAGCCTTAAGCATCCATCAGCTGGGCTCAGATAACCATGGATGCAGAGAATCCTGGGGAAACACTAGTTTCTCTCGCAATTATTGGAAACATGGCGATGCTCCATGTGGCCTTTACGGAATTCTATCTTCCTTTCAAGGAATAAGTGTTCCAGAGTTGAGGCTCAAAAGGACCAGGGTACCTGGATATCGCCTAGATTTTTATCAGTCAAAAAGAAGGTAGCAAAATAATTCTAAAAGAGCAGTGTTAAAGAGGCAGAGGACTCACCCACTATGATAAAGAACCTGGGCTCGATCCTTGGTGCTGCAAAATAGAAAATAAAAATGCCAATGTTGTTTCAAGAGATATTTTGAGAAATGATTTTAAGACCCCTGGATTAAATGAAATATTTTAAGGACCTTTGCATAGCATGTTATTGCCCCAATTGGCACAAGGATATAGTTGGTAGGAACTTAGAAATTGTGGAGCAGAATGGCTTCGGCCGTGGTCGAGCGTTGCTGTCACACTAGAAGCTCCACACTCACTGGAGCTGCATTTTATCCAAAGCCCCAAAGTGATTTCAACGTGAAGCCCAAGTTGAGGATCATGGTTACAATCCAAACTTCTAAAGTTTAAAACTTGGGAAACTGAGTCACAGAGAAATAAGTCACATGTCCGAAGCCACTCAGCTAGTTAGAACCCTGATCAGAACTGGGGTTTCCACACTGCTTAGTCAGTTCTATACCCTGTGCTTTGACTCCAGGTTTGTTACCGGTCACCCCGTCTCTAACGATGATGCAGCCTGGCATCAGCCACTCACAATGCTTCACCTTTTGTTCCCACAGAGGAGATGAGAGACGAGGAAGTCCACACCACTCCTCCAGAGCTTTGGATCCTGCTGGGCCATGGCCACGGGCCTGCCCTGGATAACCCACCCTTCCTGGGAGGGAAGAACAAAGATGAAGGTCTCCCGTTCTCTTTCGGGAATATCCCCAAGAAAGGCTGGAAGGAGGGAGAAGATAGGATTCTCCATCCAAGGAATCCTGCCATTCCCAGCATCCCACTGTTTCGGGACCACAGAGAGCCGGAAGAAGTACAGGGGGGTGTGGCCAACGCCTTGTCGGTCAAGTGTGACAGTGAAAAGTTGACCGTAACTGTGAGCAAAGACTCCCTCAGAGACTCTCTCAAGGTCAGTGGCTCAGTGTGGTCCTCCCAAGAAACGTTCCCCCAGCCAGCTGCAATCCTGCGTCCATTATTTCCCTGAAGTTATTTCACTTTTGAACCCTACACTTGGTAGTTTTTCCCCTAGTTGGATGGGCCACTTCCCCTGCCCTCATCTGACTTCCCGTTGTTCTCAAAAGAGGAGAGGAGTTCAGATCCTCCTGTGTCAATATTTTGCTATTGGGTTCTCAGTGCCAACAAACACAATCGGGGGCTGTTGACAGGTTGGGGTGAATGGGGAGAAGGTGGGAGGGGAAGGCGCATGGTGCAGGCCGCAAGCCGCCTCTGTCTGAGGTAGGCTGAGGTAGGCACTGCTCCTTCCTGGGTTTGTCAAGCAGCTGTGAAGCCCTCCACTCTGTTGTCCATTTCAGACCGGTAACTACTCAGAGATAGAGCTCACCCTGTCAAATCATTCATGCAAAGCCAAAATGAACAGCACCCACTTTGTTTTGGAGTCCCCCCTGAATGGCTGTGGCACTGGACACTGGCGGTCAGCCCCTGACGGTGTGGTCTACTATAACTCAGTGAGTAGTGGTGGCTGGTTATCGCTCAGTGTTAGTCTCCCCATGTCTCGGAAGACGACGGGGATGGAGATAAGGCCAGAAGTCAGATCTCAGCAAAATGGGATGGACTTTGACCCCGAACTCTTGTTTTGGTTTATCAGTGAGCCTGTGGGATTTGAAGGTTCTGTTTTCTCAGCTGGAGCTGTGGTAATCACATATTTCCTCCTTCCATCTGAATGGTCAACCAGGAAGGAGATAGTGCCTGTGCCATCCTGCTCCGGTCACACCGGAGGGTCAAATAGGTTGGTCTTGATGGGAGTAAAATCCCAAAGCCCTAGGTTATATGTGCATCTCCAGACAGCTGACTCCTTCCCTCATGAGTTTAAAATCAGAAAAAAAATCTTGGTAAAATTATCAAGTCTCTCCACCTCTAAGAAAGACCCTAAATTTAAGAAATTTTATTTTTGAAGTTAACTGAGAAAAGGCTGCACAAGTGCCCTCCTCCCCTCTACAAAGATCATCCACTGCCGTCCATATGATAGTGAGGTACTTGACTTGGACATTTTAAACTGATTTCCAAATTAGCACTGGGAAGAAACGGTGATCTACTGAGTCTAAGGTCTCAACTGCTTCTAAAGAATAAGGATATCCTGGTCCCAGAAGTCACCTCTTTCTTGTATGCTTTTGTTTTCTTGACTGTTAAGAGCAAGGCGTGAATTCTCCAGCTGCTTGCCTCAGACACCTCCAAGCTCTCTTGCCTGCCTCT